>NW_017275715.1:104258-119778 GCF_001594065.2 Cyphomyrmex costatus
GAGAGAGAGAGAGAGAGAGAGAGAGAGAGAGAGAGAGAGAGAGAGAGGGCGTGAAAGAGAAATAAAGATAGACAGAAAAGAAAAAGAGAAAGAGATATCAATGGTTTTTTTTTTGTTAGATCGAGAACTTATAGGACGATTGCACAAAAATTCTACTTGGAACTTTTATATACACAAAGTTTTTATAGTTTTTCTTTAGTTTGAATGTGTCAAAATACTTTGAAGCGATACATTGACCAAATTAATTTAATTTTACTAATAATATTAATTCAAATGCTGACTTAAAAATTTGAATAAATATTTTTCTGTTTATATTTTCTATTATATTGTAACTTATTAAGTTGTGTAAAAATAAAAATGACACATACTGCATTTAATTTTGATCTATTAGAATTAATTTATATTAATTAAAAAACGTTATCTTTATTAATTTGCACTAATGTAAAAATATTAGTATATTTAATCGTTATATATTAGCTAAGGAAATGCTATTTGCAAAGATATTTTCAGAAATAAATGTTATTAAAGATAGTACAAGACGATTAAATGAAATTAAATAAAATTAGGACATTTAGACGAACGTGAAAAATTAATGTGGATTTATAGCTAGACGAATCTATTAATAATAATGATCATCTATTATCGTTAATTATATCACGTAAATTCTATCAAATTATGAGGAAACGATACTTCTTCTTAGATCGTAAATTATATTCGCATAAAAAAAGATTCATTACAGTGAATTACGTGACTTAAATTATGCTTAATGACCAGCAAGAAGTAAAAATATGTTATACGAATCAAGAAGTCCACCTTAATCAAGAACTCATCTGATATATATAATTTTTCTATTCTTTTTATTTTTTTGATGTGTGTATGAATTTACATACTTAAACGAATATTACATTTATATGACTATTGTTATTATTTACAGAAAGATAAAGACAAGTTTACAGAATTATTTGTAAGATACGCAATTTTCATTATTCAGATTATTTTAGAAAATATTACATAAAACTTTTAATAAAATCAATCACAAAATATATAACAAGAGTCAAATAAAATTTTCTTTAATCACTCAAAATGTGTAATCCCTCTCAGTGACGCTGTCATTCCTTTTTTCTTTCATCCTGATGGAACTGTTTATACTTACATCTCCAAAGTGATTATTAAGGGCTCTGAAAATTACAGAGAGCGATGGAGAGGATGAAGAGAGAAGGGAGACTTTGACATCTCTCTGATGTATCGACGCCCATGTATTACATATATACACGCTGCTCCAGTTACGCCAATGAGTACGCCTGTATGTCGTTTGTGTTAATTACACGGAACAGCATATCTCCACTTTCATGTCCGATCTGACGTCTATGATCTATAAATGTTTGTAGCAATCACTTATAAGTAATAACCAGAGTGGAGATCCGCGAAATGCATCTCAGATACACACGAGAATTATTTGATTACTGAAAATATAAGTCGCAATGAAATATCTTGGACAGTTTTATAATTTATTTAACGTTTTGTATTTTATTCATCTTTAATTTCAACGAAATTATTACACAACTAAATTATCATATTGTAACAGCTTTTCCTTGAACGTAATACAAAAATATAATACATATAAGAAGCAACATTTCTATGTTTCTATAATCGAACACATATGGCAAAAAAATATTTTGTATAAGAAATTTAGTCCTTGTTAAAATTGTTGTATCACATTCGAATATTATTTTAATATAATAGCGTTATTCGAATATTTTGTTTTAAATTGATATTTAACGTTTGTTAGTTTTAAACTAATACAATTTATGAATAAAAGTGAACAATGTAAAAATAATACATTTTAAAACTAAACTCTGAGATAAATGAATAAAAAGTGTTAATTTAACATATCATAAATGTTCATTTTACTGTAACGTTTTAATATAATAAATGTTAATTTCCTGAAGAAATATGCTTTCACAATTTAAAAATTATTAGTTATATTTTCGGTGTTACTTTTTTACATAATATTTGGATTATTTCCTAGCATATTTATCTTATATTAACACTAGAAGAACTGAATTGTAACTATTAAAAAATTGAGATGTTTCAATTCTTTAACATTATATTTTTCATATAAAAGACAGGATTAATAATTTATATATATATATATAATAATACTTCTCTTGTCAAAGATAAAATTTTAAAATTCTTTGACTTTTAAATAATTATGTTTTTACATTGAACAATAAAATTCGGTTTTTCAATACTTTCTTTATTTCTTTATTCACAGTAATTTAGTCCTTTTATTGAAACGTTAATACTTCTAAAGTTAAATTAACGCAAAATTTGAGTAGACTGTTTGAAACACGTGAAACGTGTTAAAAATACAAATTTCCCAACTATGTGTACCGTAGAATTTTTGTCACTATTTGAAACAATTGAAACTCTAGAGACTTACTTTTATCTTTTTATTTCGTTAGACAGCTTCGCATGAAAAATACGCCGAGCCTTTTATTTTAATAAAATAATAGGATATTTAATTATACAACCACTTTAATGCACTACTTTTGTTGTTAGCAATCATCGTCCAACCGAGTCTGTAGAGTCCCATAATGCGAGCGTAATACTATGCACAGAGCGAGTGATGAAATAATTATAGATATCGATTTCCATAAAGAAAGTGTACGGTGACGACGAGGGAAACGCGAGGACGTGCATCATCTGCGTTCCGCGCGTTCGGCGGGTTAACATTGGTGTAGAAAAAAAGAGGAAAGAAAAAAAAACTGCGTTACACACATCGTCACAAGCGGGACCGTCCGCTCGTTTTATTGCAGCGAAATTCGCGTTAAAATCGCGGGGAGGACAGAGTCGCGGGCACGAATATCGTCGCGTATTATCGCGATATCGCGGGGAAGGCCGCGGGCTCTCTTTCGATTTAATTGCATTCCGCGGGAACGGCGAGCGAAAAGCCGATACATCGGGACCTCGTTAATTCGCAAAAATCATCCAGCCTCGCGGAGATCTTTTTGCGCGGATCGAATTTCACGCAACCGTCGCAATCGGTAGGAGTTTTTGCGCTCAAAGTCGTATCCGAGGATTCGCAAAAATTACAGCGGTCACATCGGCGACTTTTCCTGCGATTCATGAGAATCGCGCTCATTTAAATTCCGCGACGTATAAATTTTTAGCGTGTCGCTGCACAATCGAAACCCGTAAATTTTTCATCTATTTATTTTCGATTTTGCACAATCAAAGAATTGCCTGTGTGCGGATTTCTTTCACGGAATGCGCGATTTATTTCAGGTATTTCAGGGAAATTGCGAGAACGTCGTAAAATTGGAAAAGTGGGTCGCAACATTAAAAGGAGCACGCTATTATTTATGAACGGAGATTTCGCGATGGAGGTGGGCTATATTTAGCTTAGGAGAATTTACATCCTTACGTCTCTCGTCTCCATTTTCGAAGGACGCGAGATGCTCCTCGCATGTTGCATTGTGGACAGTAGATATTCTTCCCTATGTCAAACATAGAAATAAGCGGTGGGAGTAACTATGCGATAATGAGAGCATGTTTCTCGTAGATCGATCTGATTCCTAACTTCCGCCGTTTAAGCCATCGCGCGGCCAGTTTCCGACGCGACGATCGAAAACCGGATTTAAATCTCACGGCGAGTCTCGCCGATTAAGAACGTATCAGATCATTCAAGCCGTTGTACCAAACGTAAGGAGGAAATTATTGTTTATAAAATTGCGATATGCATAACATGATTTAATATCATTAAATGTTATTTAAGGATGTGTGTTTATATGGATTAATTCTTTTTGATGTCTCTGAGGATGGCTAAGTAAGCCGAAATGTCCCAATATCTTTATGAAATATTAAAATTTTTAAATATTAAAATTACACTTATTATTAAATATACATCTTATTTACTCATATTTGCATCTTATAAGCCTTTCCTTATCTTTTTATTATTCGTGTTATGTATAATCTCTGCAAAAAATGACTAAAATTAGAAGTTTATACTTTCTGTATAAAAATAATATATTATACTATATACATATGAAACAGTTTAATAAGGTCAATATTTATATTCACAACACACAATTTTAACAAATTGACTAAAATAAAAATTTCCTCATTTTATTTTAATTATTTAAAAAAAAATCTAAACTCTTGTAACTTTACTGAAATAATTTTTGATCCAGATTCTAAATCTGTTACACTTATTTATAAAAATGTGTTAATATTTATACTTTAAATAAACTGTATACATATATAAAGTTATGCTTATAAAAATCTATTTTTCTTGAATAACGTTTTTTAATGTTTATTTACTTCATTTATTATTTTTATTGTTATAAATATAAATTAAGGTTAAAAAAACAATAACAAAAGTTTATATTTTTTTTTATATAAGTACTTTAAATGTTCAAAATGATTTATACAAAATTTCACTGCGATTCAAAAATTAATTACAAAGATTTAGAAGAAATAAATATTGTTTACTTACAGTTACTTTATTGTTTGTTATATTTTATTTTATTAAAAATATATATAATAAATTCTTAACCTTTAAATGAGTAAGTGGGGATAAGCCACAGTATCTCAGATATAATTTTCTCTAAAATCTTGTTCCTAAAAAAGAAAAGGAAAATTGTTCAGATACTTAAAAAGAAAAAGCTTCTTATTCTTATATTCCTCTCTACTTCATAAGGATATATCTAGCCTTACAGAAATTGGAATTATTTATTTTAAGCATTATTGACTGTTTTTAATCAAAATAAATGATTTTTAGTATTATATATAAATTGAATGTCCGTAAAAGTAATGTAAATTCAACTTTAACACGACATATTCTGAAAAAAATCCTAAATTTTAATAAATATTTGTTTGAATAGTTCTAAGTTAATATTTATTAAATGTAAACATATATTCATTTAATATAAACACCATTAATTTCATTCAACTATCATTATTTTATCAAGTAAAAATTTATTTATTGTAAGTAAATATTTCTATACTATTCAAAGAAATATGTATTAGAATTTAGTAAATTTTTCAATGTACTAATAAAAACTATAACAATAAAATTAAAATGTTTTGAAGGTGTCTGAGCACGCCACCTATCAACTTGCGTATCTTTTAAACCACCTACCCTACTTAAGAGTTATAACAACAACAGCGACGATTGCGCGGGGTAAAGTCGATGTCGTCGTCGAAGCCCCATACAACGCCGAGCCGTGTTACATCGATCTCACGCGCGTGAATTCGTGCGACACGCGCGCGCCTGCGTACCGCGCGCTCGCATACACGCGTGTGCGCATCCGTACGCACACACAGAAGAGAGGATCGCGCGCGGGCGTAACACATGCAGGAACAAGGCTGAACATGCAAAGGGTTGGTCGCGCGTGTAGGTGTGCGAGGTGCATTATATACAGGTCGAGCACATATATATCGGTCGCCGCTATATATCGATTATTTTAGCCATGTGAAACTCACTCTCCCCTTCCCCGCGCGAGCGCCCCACTCGCAGCGTCGCGACGCCTCGTATAGAGCGCGATATCGACGTTACATCGCAGCTCTCACCCTCCCGCCCCTCTCCCGACCTCAGCGGCGAGTCCCCACTCCTCGGCGTCGAGAAACTACCCCCCCAGGACCGTAAAATTCTGGCATTAACGAGCCCTATTATTTCCGATACCCTCGCGCAAAATTACCATAAAGAAGTAGGAAATTATAATTCACATTTCACAAAGTTAAAAAATGTGGAAATTTTTTAATATATAGGGATAAATTATATATATATGAGCGTACGTAAGGAATTAAGAGCGGAATACATACTCTAGATCTGTTTTCTTTGAATCTGTTCATTGTTGCTTGAAATTCCCAAAGTTTGCATTTAAAATGAAATAAATACATATTCGAGCATTGAAGAGAAAAGAAGCAAAATGCTCGGTGTAAAAAATGTAGGCAACGCGATCATTATAGCTGAACTAATCTACGCTTCTGGAACTTCGGCCAGTATTCATATAGTCGATTCTTATACTTTAAACTATTTTAAGTATAATCTGAAGATGTCAATTACAAAGACATATCAGCTTCTTAAGATATTATTTGAAGCAGTCTTGAAATAAAAACGGACTATGAATACAGTCCTCAAAGTAAGACTAGGTATATGTTTGACATTTGATGAAAATATAAAGAAAAAGCTTAGCAAATACAGATATACATACAATTATTGTATAACATGTAACTAACATGTACCATATGTTACATATGATAATCACATGTATGTTACATGCTAGTTATTATGTCCCGTTCATCATGTAACATTTGTAACATATTACGTTATAGTTATATTGTAATTATATATAGATCGAACAACGATTTGTTGCTATCATAGAATACCAAGAATATTTAATTAGCTTTAGCGTTTCACGATATCAACAAATCATATTTTTCAGTCTGGATTTAATTACAATATGACTACAATGTATTGTAACTTATGTTATTATATCATATATTATTTGTTACAATTATAAGTGGAAAATTACAATTAACATATACGTTACATGTAACATACGTGTTAATTATGTTATATAACAGTTGTATATATATATATCTCTCTCTCTCTATGTTTACTGGGAGTTTTAGTGCAGTCCAGTGGAAAAACAGTGCCAAAAAAAAAACAGATCTTCTGATGTAAGTAACGGTCGGTTTGTATAAATTTGAATCGCATAGGAATAACCAGTCCGGGATTCATTACGCACTACTCGTGCATCGGCGGGGGAAATTAAATGAAGAAAAAAAAGTGTGTAAAACAAATTCAAAAATAAATAGCACGTGCGCGCGCGCGTACGCGTGCGTGTGTGGAATTCATCGGGAATATTACTCGATATATGAATATTACGACGCATCCCCTTTGAATATTTATTTTCCCGCGCCGGCATAATCCGCCGGCGCGCTTTAATCACGCGGCGAATTTATCCGCTCGCGCTTTAATCCGCCGTTTCTTTTCCGTCCGACTCTCGGCCACCGGATATAACGCCGATATCGATTTCACTTTGTCGCGGATACCCGCGAACGGACCGGGTTCCGTCTGGGAAATATTCCCGAGACTCGGCCGTCGCCGTGCGTTTCGTTACATTACGTTACAGCGTTTCCTCTATCGCTCGGGCTTATCTGAATGATCGAAATTCTGATACCCGCAATATGCGTCGACGATTCCATCGAAAATCAAGTCGCGGCCGGCGAATACTCGACCATGACGATCCATCGATTTTCTCTCTCTCTCTCTCGGCGATGCGATTTTCCGCGCGAATTTCCTCCGTTGTCGATTGCGTTTCGTCATTTTTCTCAATCTACCGACGTCGATCATTAATAATATGACTAATATTGCTTTATCGGCTAGCAGGATTCGACGAATCTGAAAAGTAATGCGCTAAAAAACGCAATACATCCCACACAGCACACTTTATGCGAGGAATATCTTGGGAACGTTCTGATAATATCCTTAGAACGTCCTCTGGACATTTTTAAGATATTTCTTAAAGGTCTGCACTGCATGGGATATATCTACACAATTTTCTATATTATTAGATTTCTATATTTTCCATTGTTTTTGCGAATTTCTGTTATTAATCTTTAATATCCATACGATTCGGTTATTTGTATTCTGCGCATTTCTTTTCTTTAAAATACTATAGTCTAAATGATGGTTTTTTTTCTAAACTTTTTTTAGTATAAATTAACATATTAACCGACTTAATAATGATTAATTTATTGAATAACAAATAAATTAATAATTAATTAATGTATGAATATTTCTTTCTCAAAAAATCAGATAAATAAATTGTTATGAAATTAATAAAAATAAAAAAAAATTTTATTAATATAAAGGACATAATTATTGAAAAGTAAAAAAATGTCAGAATCCTATTTTTTACACAAGAAATGTATAATAATAATAATGTAAAGAATAGAAATTGTCAATAATAAGCTATCAGATTTTTTATGTAATTATAAAATATTTGTTTTTTATCCTTAGAAAGTATTATAATGGAAATTTATTACTAATTAATTTAATAGACACTTCTAGTGCTAAATTGATCAGCATTACATTTCTGTAAGGTTACAAATTTTGTCAAGATGTTAAAATACGTATAAGAATCATTTAACGGACGTTTGTATACTTCTAAAAGTGATGGAGATTTAATCCAGAATGATCCATCGTGTGCAATAAAGGACCGGAAAATCACCGTGTGTACTAAGGGTTAATATTGGCGTGTAACGTTTAAAACTTGTTAGATTCTTCAATACGCAACACGGAAAAATCTCAGCTTTTCACGACGCAGCTAAATCACTTTCACGATACAGCTTTAGCGGATCGAATTGCGAATGAAACCGAATCCCTTCCGATTCATCTTGGAAATTCCACGCCGGCGGAATCAAAGTTTCCAACCTTTCCGGAGAAACGCTGCACATCGAGTCGGAAACCTAACAGGGTTGGCAAGGCAGGGGGGAAGGGGGTAGATGAGTAGGCGGGTGAGTCACTTGTATTGTAATTGGGGATGAATTGAATTGTAAATGGCCGTCTCGTAGAAACTCGTAGAGCCGGGCAGCGCGCATCGGTGTGCTGCACCCGCGGCTGCATCCGACACGCTCCCGCGCGATCGAACGGGGACCGACAGACATAAGTCTCCTTGTATTCCGAAGCGCTATACTCCTTGGCAACTACTTAGCAAACAGTCCGAGGTGGGCAACAACGCGGAAACGCCCGCGGCTCTGGCTCTCACGCGGCCGTGTAATTCCAACGCCGCACCTACAGCGTCGCAATGACTTTTATACACAATCCGGGATTCCGCCTTTTAATAAAGCTGCAGGGATTCGCACTCTCTTTATCCCTGTCGTTTACCTCTCTCCCTTATGCCCCTTCAGCCGCACGTTGATTTCACTTGGCGAGAACTCTTTGCACTACAACTCACCGATACATGACGTAATTTTTAAAAAGCTTGTGTACTTTTTCCTACATGTATAGAAAAAGAAATTATATAATATATAAATAGAGTCTTATATATACAGAGAGAGAAAATGTATACGTTTAGTTAAGAATGACATGAATTGTGTCTATAAAAAGTTGTTTGAAAATAAAATAAAATAATATTATATTTTATCTTATTAATTACTATTTATATAATAGTCGATAAAGGCAATAAAATATTCCGAAAATTACACGAACAATCGTTTAGAAGCTAATTATCCTAGAAATGTAATTGTTTATTAACAAGTACAAGTTGAAAATTTTGTTCGTCTATCTCTCGTTTCAGTTTCTTGCAGTAGAAAATGTTCTCTATGAAATTTTTTAAATATTTAATTCAATTTCGTGTGCGTAATTATACTATTCATTCACGCATGCAACCTCAAAGTGCTCGAATTCTTTTTATATCTTTTAACGCGTATCGATCAATGCAGGTTTTTATTCTGTGCGAGAAAATCGTAGAATATTTTTGAAGAAGAAAGTTTTAAATTTAACTTCTCTTTACAAGAGAGAAATTTAATTATGTTTGTACACATTGTATCTGTATTTTCAGATTGTATGTACATAATCATGCAAGATTATTGTATCTCATTTTCTCTCTCAGCTTTATAAAATATTCGACGTTGCATGTCTAAAATTATAATAATAAATTCTATCTGTGTTTCGAACGGACCGTGAACAATAACAACAAAGAGAAAACAATATCTAGCTGTGTAAAAACCTGTTTATGCATGTAAATATAATAACACATTATGTACTATATACATAAATAAAACATACTGTTTATTTATTTATATTAATAAAAATAAACATATCAGCATTTCAGTTTTTCATTAAAAACGTTGTATTATTATATTTTTATTACTTTCGTTAAAAACGTTTTGTTGTTGCTTTGTCGTTAAGATACAAAACGCTCCCGGGTATTTCAGAATATTTAATCGCATAAAGTCAGGACTGTAAGCACAGCGCGCTCGTCAAACTGTAAAGCTCTGTGCGTAATCACTCGACGTTACAGAAAAGATCTCGCTTTCGCTTATTTAGTCCCATTGAATTGAACATTAACGAACTCTGCATGCGCGTTTAATAGTGAAACACTCAATGTATTTACACTGGACTCGTTTATTAAAAATACACCGTCCGATTGCTCCGTTAATTTTCAAAATCCCATTTCGTGTTGTCCTCTTGCTCGTTCGCGAGCACTTCAATAGAATGAAACTATTCTCTGCAGTGATTGTGACGTCATAAGCAAGAAAATAGTAATGCGGCAAAAAGTAATTCTTTATATTAAAGCGAAAATATTTTTAAATAAAATAGCAATCGATAGAATAAAACGATAGAATAGATTTGTAAAATATATCAAAAAATTCCTTCTGTGATCTGCTATAATCAATAAATAATATACTTGAAGTTTAATTTTGTGTGTGTGTGCGCGCGCGCGCACGCGTGCGCTCACCTGTCTAACCGTTTAACAAAAAGTTAAACAAACCGTATGACAGCTTCTGAATTAAAAAATAAATATAATTTTATTCTATCCCAAAATGAAAAAGTTTTACAAGTATATATAGAATGCAAATATTGTTTCATTAAAAAATATTTTTTTTTTAAAAGATTTTTGCATAAATTTTCATTATGTATATCTTCTTCTGACGTCATTAATATCTATATTGAATGGTACAAGGATAGATTGTGTAATCTTAAAATGAGATGAAAATAACGAAAGTGAGCAAATTTTCTAAAAAAAAGTGTTGACTCTGATGAAATTATAAATATTCCAATAAATTTCCTCATTTATGTTATTTTCGCAATTTACACAATCGATTCCTAAGAGTCTGGAGTAAATTTTTGAGAATTCAACGCGCGCACGCAGGTGTCAGTGTAAAGATACCGCGGTGTGACAGTCGTGGCGTGTCAGAGTCAATTCGACGGATCGATATCGCTGACAATGCACCGATAGCAAACACAGAGCTCCACGTAACAACGAATCGATGATTGTCCCCTCATCGTTCGATAAATCAAACCACGAGTGCATCGAACTCTGTTATCGATCCGAGTCGGGAGGTAAAGGAGAGGGGGAAAAAAGCGGATACGCGAAGCCATGTAGGAAGAAGTTCTTCTAATTGAGAAGCAACATTGTGCGTCGTTCAGGGTACCGGACGCGGTCGAGTGGTCCCTGGGCCACCCCTGACTCGTTCGTCCTCCCTCCCCCGGTTCCCTCGTTCCAGCCAGTGTATCCCCTCCTCACCCCTCACCCCCGCGGAGCCGCGTCCCGTCCCTCTCCTCGACCCCTGCGTATCGAGTTCGTTACAGATCCCCGTAGCGAGATCTCCGCCTCTCTCCCTCCCCGCCGTACTCTTGCAACCCCCTCGTGCGCCGCTCAACTCTGTCGCTCCCGTCTCGCCCCGCGGGAGAAAGAGCGCGCGAGAGCAAAGAAGAGAGATAGAAAGAGAGAGAGAGAGAAAGGCACCCTCCTGCCGGAGGCTCTCGCGTATAGCGTAGCATTCGCGATTTGCGCAACTCCGCACAACTCCGTGCGAGCGCGAGACGCGTTCGTTTTCTCTCCGTGTGTTCCAACAACACCACACGACTCGACCTCGTGCGCGCCCTTGCCGTAGAAACGTTCTTCTCGCTTCGCGCGGTTCCTACGGGCGCCCGGAGATCCGAGGTCCCCGAAGAGTGAAGAGAAGAGGAGAAACGGGAGAAGAATCGGAAGAAAAGGAGGAATTGTTCCGCGCGAGGGAATCCAGTCTTCTCGGGAGAAAATTCGCGTGCCAGACGAACTGCGACGGAATTCGGAAGTACGAAGACGACGACAGCGTTGAGGGTGCAAAGAGGGAAAGGGAAGGAGAGAGAGAGAAAGAGACACACACACATAGACAAGAGCGCCGCGGTGCGCTTGAAGCGTGCGCACGCGGGCGCGAGCCGACGTCGACGAAGTCCAGGATCGGAAGGCCGCGAAGAACACCCCGTCCGAAAGGAAGAGAAGTTACCGCGAAGGAATCGTCTCCTCTCGCGCGCGCGCCACCCTTCGAGGTCAGGTGCGCCATCGAGCGCGCGAAGCATCGGGCCGCGGACTTCGACACTCCGCAAAGCCGATCGATCGAAAGCGCGCGGCCCAAGTGCCTGCGACAGTCGATTCGACGCCGTCGTTGTCTCTCTCGCTCTCTATATACATCGAAGAGAGCGCAGGCGGCCATTGATCTCCGTATCGACGCCGGCTACGACCAATCGTCGACGACCCCTCTTCTTCTCTGCCACCCCTGCCCGGTGTACGTGTGTATGTGCGTGTCTGTCTGCTGTATGACTCTGTACACGCGCGCGCGCGCGCGTGTGTGTGTACGGATTCCGCCATCGGTGCCGCTCGATCGAGTTATCGTTCGCGCGGATCGTTCGTTCTCGCGGCCATAGGAGGACGACATCTTGAAGAGTGAATCTCCGCACGCGGCGTGCCGTCATGATGGACGAATCAACCCTTATCGGCGTATCGACGTTTCGATCTTAAAGAGGAGAGGCGGCAAACGAGACTGGCGATTTCGACGGCGATTTCCGCGCGTGCGCGCACGAGCGGAGGACACCGCGGTTCGTGTCGGATGACCGGCCGACATGTATCGATTCGGCGATCGACCGGACGGATCAGCGATGTTTGCTGAATACTTTGGACCGATCGCAACGATTTTCGGGAGAATGGAGAAGAGGAGCAAAAGTCTGCAAAAGTGAACTCATCGAACAACTTGACGCAAAGTAACTTCTCCACGACGAAGTATAACTACCACGTCGGCGACCTAGTTCGGGGAAAAAGGAAGTTCGCCAGAGTCGAAAGACCGATTTATCGCGAATGTCTCGCGATGAGGCGGCTCGCTGGAGTGTATCGAGATTTTTAAAAATCTCTCGGCGGACAAGACAGACGACGTCTCGTCAGGGAGAACAGGTGACGATCGCGAATCGAATCGCAAATCGAGTTGCGTCGAATCCGGAGCAGCCTTCGCATCAGCAGCCGCACATCGCTGGGTCGAGGTCGAGCGGGACGCGGTGGCGACGGGCGCGGGTGACGCGAGTCGATGTTTATGCTCGAAGTATCGAGCCGCGCGCATCGAGCTACGTTGGTCACGAGGTATCGGAAAATCGATAGAAAGCTGACTGACGCCAGCGGCGGCGACGTCGGCGGCGGCGGCGGCGGTGGCGTCGTCGTAGTTGAAGTTGCTGCTGGTGGCGGCGGCGGCGGTGATAGTAGTGGTCGTCGTCGTTGTTGTCGTGACGGTGGTGGGCGGTGGGTGTCCGTGTCGCCCACACACATACACACACATACCCCTAGTGGCGTGCCGTTGATGGTGGTGGGCTTCAGCCGGCGAATGTGTGACCGGTAAGGGGTCGCTTCTGTCACTTAACGCTCCGTACGTACGAAGTTATCATCGCACTTTCGCAGCCTCGTCGAAAAGGACACGAAAAGACAATCGCGAAAGTCGACAGTCATCTTCCGGGTGACTGTCTGGAGACTCTCGTAGTCGTCCGCGGATCGTCGTGTGCAATAAGAGAGAGCGGGATTCTTTCGGCACCGCCGGGGGTCGCCTTCACGTGGACGTGAATCGTCATTCGTGGGGAGAAAAGGCGCGAACGAGACCAGCGCGCAGGTACACAACGGTGTAACGGTTCCGTTGACAGTGTGCTGGTGTAGTGATAGTGACAGTGGTAGTGAGCGGTGTGTGAGCGAACCAGGCTCCCCTCCGTGAACGAACGAACAAACTGACACGTGGCGGGGACAGGGGGAAGGAGGAGAAGGAGGAAGAGGATAGAGACGCGGTCGCACCTGGACCAGGAGAGAAACTCGCGGCACGCGACACGAAGAAGCGCGCGAGCGGAACAGCGGTAGTGATATTAGTGGTGGTAGTAGTAATAGTAGTGTAACAAGGTATAGTGTAGAGAGCGGACCAGGTGGCAGCGGTGCCGGTAGTGTGACTCGGAACACCCGGGGTAGGAACCGTTAGGGGAAGGGGGCGGAGTGGAACAAGTCCCCGATAGAGAAGGAAACGGGACGGAAGCGGCGGTGGTGCGGGACAGAGCGGTGCGGCGGTGAAATCGCACCCCCTTCTCGCCACTTCGTCTCTGTATTCTGGATCCGCCTGGTGGAAACTCGCGCTCTCTTTCTCACTCTCTCTCTTTTTTTTCTCACTCTCACTCTCACTCTCGTTCTCTCCTCGTCTCTTCCACCGGGAAGAGCCACCGGTGCTGGGTGCGCTCGCACTCGGGCGCGCGAGCGCAGAGAGCGTGCGCTCTCACTCGCTCAGCACTCGCGCGGTGTCATGGGCGCACGGTGGTCGTTGCGCTACCACCGGGTGCTCCCTATGCCGACCCGGCGTGACGGTGGAGCCTCAGCATCAGCGTCGTCGCCGTCGCCGTCGTCGTTGTTATCGTTGTCGTCGTCGTCGTCGTCGTCGGCGTCGTGGTCGTCGTTGTCGTCCGCTTACGCGCTCTATTCGCGGGGTAGTCGCCGAGATGATCGTACACGTCGTCGTTTCGCAGTCATGCGGTAATCTGTGATCTGAGATCAACGAGGGAGGTCGAGTGATCGTAGCGACCCTCTCGAAACGACAATTATTTATCCGAAAACGTAAACGAAGAGAGAGAGTAGCGAGTGTTCTTCGCGAGAAAAAAAAAATAACGCGCGCACGCGCGCACGCTCTGTGTAGTATTGCGGTACGGTGCGATCTGTGCGGCACGCGGTACGGTCTGTGTCGTGGTCGGCGGCGTACGACAGCGAAGGAGCGAGTGGCAGTGCGCCCACTACCGAACTAGATGTGCGTAAATGGAAGGTATAGGGGACATAGGCGATCATCAATCGCATAGCGAGCAATTACTGGACTCGGTCGATTCCCCGGCGGCGGTGTCTACGCATGGCCGGGGCGGTGGGGGCGGCTCGAATGGGAACTGTGGCGGAGGAGGCGGAGGCGCTGGAGGAGGAGGAGGAGGAAGTGGTAGCGGAGGTGGCAGTAGGGGCATCGTGGTCGGTGGGGGTAGGCATCACAACCACCACCACCACCATCATCATCACCATCACAGCCACCACCACCATCACCACCATCATCAACAGCAGCAGCAGCATCAGCACGAGGTCGTGCAGGAAACGGGGGGTGGTAGGAGCGGCGGAGGCGGCGGCGGTGCCAGTGGTAACGGGGGTGGTAGCGGTGGTGGTGGTGGCGGCAGCAGCAACGGTGGTGGTGGTAACGGAGGAGGTAGCGTCGAGGGTATGTCTTCGTCGGCCTCTCAAAGCCCCGACATCGCGTGCGCGAGCCTACCGCTGGAACTGCTCGCGGCTGGCGCGCTCGGCGTCAAGGAGGAGCGAGACCTCGCCGCCGCGGAGGATCTGTCGTCGTCCCAGGATCCGCCGAGCGTCGGCGGTGGTGGTGGCGGCGGTGATAGTAGTGGCGGCGGCGGTGGCGGCGGTGGTGGCGGCGGCGGTAGCAGCGGCGGAATCGGAGGCAACGGTGGCGGAGGCGGCGGCGGCGG
>NW_017275715.1:119982-211514 GCF_001594065.2 Cyphomyrmex costatus
GGTAGTGGCAGTGGTGGTAGTAGTAGTAGTGGCGGCGGTGGCAGGCAGAGCGCGCGGGAGTCCCTGTCGGTGATCGTGCCGCCTCAGGACGTGGACGTGGACTCGCGCGACGCCGACGACTCGGAGCTCCTCAGTCCGGGCAAGCTAACGCCTACGTCGGGGATCAGCGTGTCGGTCGCGAGCATGATCGACGCGACGGACTTCAGGGCGATGCAGCCGGAGCCGACGTATCAGACCCTGACCTCGGTGGCGGAGAGGATGTCGCCGCCCGGTTTCAGTCCGGGCTCGTCGTACGCCACGCTGACGCCGCTGCAGCCGTTACCGCCGATCTCGACGATGAGTGACAAATTCGTTTACGGCGGTCACGCGGCCAGCGGCGTCACCGGCAGTTTCGCCGTCATGCAGAACAACGGCCTGGGTAACATCGGCCTCGGGATGGGCGGTTCGCCATACGCGTACGACAAGCTACCTACGATGGGCATGTCGCCGCCGCACAATTATCCGTCGCCGGGCGCGGGACTGCAACCGAGTCCGCTCTCACCTCAGAGCGCGTATAGCCAGAGCGGCCTCAATTCGCCGCACAAGTCGTCCGCGAGTCCGCATTATGACCCGGCTTTTCTGCCGCGGTTACAACAGAGCCCGGCGGCGCTTAGCCCGTCCTCGCCGCCGGCTGTCTCGGCTACGGCGAGTTTCGCGCCATCCCATCATTCTCCGCCTGGCACGCATTCGGTGCCAAGCGCGGCATCGCCGCCACCAACCATGCAGACGCAACTGCAGCAGCAGCAGCAACAGCAGCAGCAGCAGCAGCAACAGCAGCAGCAGCAGCAACAACAACAACAACAGCAGCAGCAGCAGCAACAGCAGCAGCAGTCGATGCCGCAGCAGCAGACGATATCGCACACGCAGCACGTGCAACATACGTCGGTGGTGATGAAGACGGTGTCAGCGGCGGGCAACGGCGGCGCCGGCGAGGTCGAGGAGATCAACACGAAGGAGCTCGCGCAGCGCATCAGCGCCGAACTCAAGAGGTACAGCATACCACAGGCGATCTTCGCACAGCGGGTGCTGTGCCGCAGCCAGGGCACCCTCAGCGACTTGCTGCGCAACCCAAAACCCTGGTCCAAGCTCAAGAGTGGTCGCGAGACCTTCCGACGGATGTGGAAGTGGCTGCAGGAGCCTGAGTTTCAGAGAATGTCGGCCTTGCGGCTAGCAGGTTAGTCGTCCACGCGTCAGAGAGAGACCCCCCCACCCCCCCCTCATTCACCACGTATACAAAACTCCCCCCCTCCACAAACCACTCAAATCGGAACACTCAGTCGCGAAAGTCCCACCTCTCTATCGTGTATACTTTTTGTGATACTTGTTCATTTCTGTAAGAAAAAGACGAGAAAATTATAACACTCGGATTTTTGATCGACGTTGTCGGTCATCGTCGTCGTCATCATCATCGTCGTTGTCGTCGTCATCGTCGTCATCGTCGTGTGAGTCCTCGCACACGTTAATACATATACGAACACCTGTAAACGAACATACGTTTGTGTCTCACCGCTTCATACACGCACACACACACACACACACACACACACACACACACACACACACATACATACACACACGTGTCTCGCTACTCGCCTGTGTTCTCGTCCTGCACATCCTTGATATCGATCGATCCATGATCGATGATTGCGAAATCCCTCAGCAACACCGACGCTCCACGTCGGGTCGTTCACCGGCATTTCGCGCCTGTTTAAAACCTATGTTTTCTAAACGATCCTTTAGATTTCCTAGTAAACTAAATATTTGCCATATCTCACTCTTTGACAGTGAATTTAAAACAGTTTCTAAAAGTTAATTAGTTGAGGATAAAAAAAGAACAAGATGAAATGTCAAATCTTTATTTTTACCTAAATGAGATTGAAGTAAAATATATAAATATGAAAATAAAAACGTCTTCCATGAATGATTTCTTGGATTTCCTAGTAAACCGAATATCTACCACATCTCATTCCTTGACAGTGAATTTAAAACAATTTTGAAAAGTTGACTCCTTTTTTTAACTAAATAAGATTAAAATAACAAAAAATAAAAATAAAATAATTGACGACCTAGTAAACCGAATATTCGCTACGTTTCACTCTTTGACAGTGAATTTCATAGTTTCCAAAAATTCGTAAGTTGAGAATGAAAAAGAGTGAAATACGATGTCCAATTTTTGTTTGAACTTTTTTTTTATTAAACAAGTCACCGTGTTGACAGAAAAGTAATACAAAATTAGCATTTCTTTAAATAATAAAAAGAAACATTTAAGATGAGCATATTATTTCTATGCAAAAGTTACACATTTGTCATCACATTGCTTACATTTTGTTATAATATTATGTTATGTGTCACAATCCGATAAGAGATGAAATTTACTTAACTTTGTACCGAAATTGCGATGTTCCAATTTTGAAACTTATGATATAGTTTTAAAAAATACGTTATAAATAAAAATAGGATAGGAAGAAAATATAATTATGAATATTTACTAACTTGACTAAAACATTGTTATAATTTAGAAAGAATTTTAGAAACGCTCCACTGGAAAGTTGCCAATTTTGAGTTGTGTAATTTTTGTACGTAGCGAAGTGTAAAATAAAATCATAAAGATAATATAGAAGAAATATATATATATATTAGTTTCGTTTAGTGAAAATAAATTCATCATTCTATGAAAATAAAATAAAAGAGTGTAAGATTTAAACACATTTAACAAAAACTGAGATTTTCATAACTAATTGAATATAATTATAGAGATCTGTAGATGCATTCACACGAGACGCACATGCATCCAAGCACAATTTAAAGATATCTTAAAAATAATTCTGTAAATTACACCTGCTTGACAGACCGCGTTACAAGTCTCCTTGGCGACACCCTTCGATTCAAAATAAACTATACCCTATCCGACGCTCCCCTCTAGAGTGAGCTTGGGAAAAAGCGCTTCTTCTCGAGTTACTTAATGTACACTGAATTCGAAATCGTATTAAATCGAAAATCTATTCAGTGAGCAGATCGTACACACAAAATGTCATTCTATGAAACATGATTTAATTTATTTTCTTTCAACTAACAGCTGTCTGTAACAAAGAATATTTTCTCAATAATAATATTTCAAAATATAGTTAGTACAAATTTCAGACGAACTAATGAGTTCATTAATATGTACTTAAAACAAAAAATTATTTTCTTTCGAAGGATATATTGTAGAATTGATCATATAAAAGTGATTTTATATAGCAAATCAAATTTGTTTTAATTTAATATCCTTGATTGATGTATTAAACTTAATAGGATTCAGAATACATTTCGAATAAATTTGATGCTTGTGGTGTGATGAACTTGTGATAGATTTGCAGATATATGATCTTTTGAAATATTTGAAACAATCGTTATTTGCGTACAATATGTATTTTTCTGTGTACAGCAGAACATTTACGATCTGATTGCAAAAAAGATTTGCTAATTTAACTAATGAACATTTTGCTCTCCGCGATTCGCAAATACAGCAGATTTTCATCTTTTATTAACATAACGGAAATCAATTTCATGTATCCGGAAATTGACTGTTCGGAATTACTTAACGTTTGCTATGTTCCAGCGGTTCCGAATTATCTTGTCTTTGTATACGCCTTTTAGTCTATCTAATAAATAAAATATTCACTGGCCATTCAAATTTAGCGACTCTACATTCGTGATCTACGCGAAACAGAACCTCCCTGTAATGTAGATAGCTAAATATTGAAAGCTATTGGCCGCATTCAGCAGGATGTTTATTTTGCAACTGTTGGAAGTTTTCTTCGTTGAGATAGGATTATTTTCCTCTGGATCTAAAAGTATTCTGAAAGTATAATCCAATCAGCGTGAAGAAAACTTCCAGTAGTTGCAAAAAGAACACTCTGGTAAACACGCAGCCATTAGATTAGGCACTAATGTGACAAGTAACCGAACGAATGTTTTTATGAAGGGATGACAAAAAAAAAACAGAGAAACCACATATCGGTTGCTCGAAAGTGCCAAACACGTCCGCTTTGAAATCCACTTCTCGAGAGCGGGGAATAACGGGACCCTCCTCTTCTTCTGTCGATTTAAGTGAACTCTGGGAATAAATGACGCCAAGGATCTTCGCGAGGATGATAAAGCAGGGGAGATAACGTTACTCGGAGATGCGCGCGAGAAAGGATCCGCGCGCGCGCTTCGCACGCGCGCGCGGAGAGCGGAAGCGCACACGTGGCACCCACGTGGGAGAGGCGTTCCCTTCCATATCATTCAGAGATAGACGCGCGGAATAACACTTTTCGAATTCAACATCCTTCGTCCCCGGCGCGGTGCGCGGTGCGCGACGCTCGGCGTCGCGGCGCTCGCCGCGCCGCGCCGCGTCACGCCGCGCGTGCAAGTATTATTCGCTTTCCGGAGCCGCCATGTTCGCCACGCCGTCGCCGTTGTCGTCGTCCTCGTTGCCGTTGTCGTCCTTCTCTCTCTAACTCTTTCTTCGTCTCTTCCTCATTCACTCCCTCTTGTGGACCACCCTCTTCCATCCAACGGAAACCGCCGCGCGGGATTCGCGATTTTAGCGTCACTCGAGTGCGATCTTCAACGGTAGAGTGATCTTCTTTGCGTTTTGACTTTTTTTTGTATAACATTCGATACAGTTCTCTCTCAAATATTTGCAGAATATTCTACTTGGATTTTTGTAGAGTATTATTGTACTTCAATCTTCAGGATTATTCAGATTCTTTGCATGAATCTAATGTATCTAATAGATTTCGTGATTGCTATACAAATGTTAGTTGCTGCGACATTAATTTCTGATAAATCTTATGAATTTAGTATTAATTCTTTTAGTATAAAAATGATATCTTGCTTGAATTTTAATTTCGAAAATTATCTATCTTGTGATGAAATTTTCAGTTTCACATTTTATTAAAATTTGTTGAATTTAAGTAAAAAATTTCGTGTAATCTACTTGCTTTATTTACTACAATATATACAATTATATACATTCGAGGTCATTAATGCCTTTTCGCTTGAAATTAGTTGCATTTCAAGCAGACACATCGTATCTATAAGAGAGGTACATTATAATTAAATTCGAGCGATGTTGGATTAACAATCACGATATATATACAAACACCTAAATGCAATCTGTCTGAAATGCAGCTAGTCGAACAAAAAGCATATTATTATATTTTCCACGTGTATACTAATTGCAGAGCAAAATCTTTGTCAATGAATTATAATTTTAAATTATTAGCATCTCGACTTCAAGCTTGTCATAGAATTATTGAAAAGGATCCTTTCATTCTTCTATTTTCGTCGCATAAATAAGATGCAATCATACAAAATGTATCTCCATTTGTGTAAGACACAATTTTCATAATAACGTAAAAGAACGATAAATGACAGTGAAGTTGATGTCCTATTATTTTAATGGACGTCAGAACCGAAAGGGTTAAACTCACGAACTGTGAGATATTCTGTATATATTCCATAGCTCAAGGTGTCCTTTCTCAAACAGTATAGTATAAACCGCTACGTAAACGCGACTCTCTCGTTAGGAAAAGCGTTAAAAAAATGCTCGTCCTTTCACCTTTTTTCCATTTCACTTTTTCTCTCTCTCTCTCTCTCTCTCTCTCTCTATCTATCTATCTATCTATATATCTATCTATCTATCTGTCTGTCTGTCTCTATCTCTCTATTTTCTGTCGCTTCTTTGCGGGCTTACCGAGGCATGCAGATAATGTCGGGAAGAGGGACTACCTTTACAGTTACTGTTCTACCAGTAGCCCCTCGTGGTACGAAACTCTCTTAGGATCGTGAAAAAGGCCGATGGGGAGCGAAGAAAAGGCGCGGCAAGGCACGGGAGCAAAGGGTTCGCCAAGAAGAGACAATGCTGAAGAAGAAGAAGAAGAAGAAGGGTCGATTCAGTGCTCTTCCAGATTAGAGCCTCCGCTATTGTTTCCCACGTGTCTTTTTCTCGTTCCTTCGCCCTTCTCTCTTTCTCTTTCTCTCTCGCTCTCTCGCGAAAATCAGTCTCCTTAGAACGCATTCACGGCTTCGCGCGAAACCTCTAAATCTAATTTATTGCAAGTCTAACAGGACACGAATGAAATGACTGTCTGTAATTTGAAAAAAAATCTTGAGAAGTGATTTTATCGGTATCTCTAGAAATTGAAATCACAAATTGCCGAATCAAAATTGAAAACTAAATTGAAGAATTAATATTAAATTTCAGCGCGCGCGCGCGCGGCGTGTCGAATCGAGATAAAATTACGAAATAAAATCGAAATTCGAATTATATATGAAATTGAGATACGGGAAAGAGACCGATAAATTACTGCCACAGCCTGATTTGCAGGATCACGTGGGAAATAGGTTTCTCAGGGGGAATGTCTGTAGAACACCTTTCCAAGCCTTTCTAGGAAGCGGCTCTAAACAGACGATGAATAATTCGCTCGGCCGTTAAAACGGCAATCAATCGGGCGAGCATAACGTTGCACTCTTATAAATTGCCTTTATTATGCCATCGCTATTGTTGTTCGTGCTCGAATTCATCTGGTAATGACTATAGATACGCGTGCCTCATTGCTGGATGTCATTTGCGTTTAATTGCGTCCACCGTTATCGTCGCTATCGATCGTCACGCGTGGGGGTAGGAGGGTCAGGTGCATTAGTCGCAGCGAGCTCCTCGTGTCTTTCTATTTACTTTCGCCAGATGCATCCCCCATGTGCAATATTCCTAAGCCAGCTAGATGATTTACGAACATCCATTTCGCGACTCTCATTCGGATTAGCTATCCACGCAACTACCGTTTTTGAAGTTCGTACTGAGCTTCCTTTTTCATACGTCTACGGAAACTTTGAAGTATCTAAAAATTTTGCCAGATGTAAAAGTAATTTTGCCGGACCGTCGAAGTAATTACACGGATCGTTCAAGACTGTAACATTTTTTTTAATATTTTAGTAATCAATTTAAACGTCTTAAATAATTATTTTGATGGCTTGGCAAAATTATTTTTTTAATAACTAAGAAAAGAGGTAATATGTTCGGTCAGGGCTAGATTTTGATGCTTAATATTTTTACACTGAAAAAAGTATTATTAAGTATTAATACATGTTTCTTTGAACAGTGAACATTTATTTACAATAAATAAATATTCTCGCAATACAAAAATAATGAGTTAAATCAAATTAACGGTATTTTGTATAATATCAAATACATATATGTTCACATTCAGTATATAAATATTTACCTTGAACTATTCAAATAAATATTTATTAAAATATAATATTTTGTTAGTGTATATATAAATTCCAAAAATATATCTTTCAATTATATAAATTACGCACCGCTTATTGTTGAATTTAAAATTATAAACTGTGCAGCTGCTAAAATAATATCACAATTAAATTGATCGCCAAATTGATGATAATATGCTTTTATAATATCCGAAACATTGTAAACAACTTATTGCGAAAAATATTAGCTCAACATTATTTTCAGATTTATACATATATGTTTAAATTTTTAGATATACTTCGAGACTTTCTTTCCGTGTAATATTACAGTTGCCTTTAATTGCTGGATCGATCTGTTATGCTAAACTGTTACAATTTTGGCGATCTAAATTTATAGAAAATCGGATCTTTAAATCGCGAGGATCCAAAACGAATCTTAGAACTGAAAATCCAAATTTATGCCGAATATTACGAAAAGAGCCCGCGGTGAACTACGAGACGCGAGAATTTCATCAATTTCGAAACTGATGCAATAAATGCGGACGCACCGCGTATAATTAATGTTGTCTTTCCTCAACGTCAACGTTTGACATCGCATTCTAGAGTCTTACATCGGTCCGTTGCGCCACACACGTGTCTTCTTACACGCACTGGACGTAGTGGAAAAAAAAAAGAAAGGAAAAAGAATCGATACCGCTGTGTCGTTTCCCTGTCTCACGGAGCTTATCACGGAGTTACATCGCGCTACCGCGAGCTACGCTTGTGTTTTTAACAGCGCGATCAATACCGCGCCGCGTTCCCGTAAACGAGAATTTTTGAGTTTTCAAGTTTGTAAGATCGAAGGTGGAATTCGCTTAGTACTGGTTTAACGCGAGAACTTCTCGTTCGTACTTCTATTTTCTATTTTAAATAAAGTTACGAGTCCGTAGTTGGTCAGAAAGGAGTTGAGGAAAGTTTTTCTCTAGACGTTAAAGATACATATACCGCCGGACTCCCAATGACTAATTTCATTAATAAGAATTACTTAGAAACTATAATTCTTACTTCGAATTTGCGTAATAAGAGCCACATGAGTTTTATTAGCAATCTCATGATTGTTAATATTCTGTTTATATATAACGTTAAGATACTTAAGTTCAATTTGATCCCATCTCTGATTTAAAAATGCGATTGTTACCACATTCTTTCCTTTCTTTTCTTTAACCCGTTGACTGACGCAAGTCTACTGGACTCTCACTCAATTGTAAATTTCTTTGTTAAAAATGTCAAAACAATTCAATTTTCTTTACGTTACATCTGCAAATTTAGATTATTATTAAAATGTACGTAATATTGATTCTTTCTTTTATACGAGTTATTATGTCATTTTGAGTTTCTCTTTGAATGTAATATTAGTGTCTTTTAATATAAATTAAATGGGTCTCCAGCGTCAATAACTGTGTTATAAATTTTAATCCAGCTCTGTAGGGAAAATTAAGTATTTAATTATCATGGCAAAATAGATGACAAAATAATTTATTATAGAAAAATTTATGATTTCGAGTAGTCTTTCTTGTGCGAGCAAAGAACTTTTCCAAATTCTTGGAACAAAACCGTGGTTCGCGTTGAAGAAAAATCACTGGAAAATTAGCCCTCGCAAATTGACTTGGATTCTCGTAACATAATTATTCACACGAGCTCCTTATTACCGTATCACACGATATCGCTAAATTAGAAGCTAATCATCTCGCGCGTTCCTTACCTCGATTTAACGATAAATTTTATCCGTGCCGAATTTATGACTAGCAAAATTTAACGCGTTCATTTACGATTTTGCAATTCCACTTTTTGGAGTGTTACTCTCGAATATCGCATGTAAAAATATTATATATGTTACATATATTATAAATTTTCGTACACAGTATAAACATTTTGTATTTGTGTTAAAACCTTCACTCAAGTCTTCGTTAAACTATTTTTTTAACATATTCGCGTATCATAATTTAACATAATGTGACTACGTGACTTGAATATTTTATATTAAACTCATATTCAACATTTTTTTCTTAGTGTCAAAATAACACAACTTATGAATAAGTGAATAAATAAATAAAAAATATTTCAAATTCTAAGATAATAAATAAATAAAACACGTGTTAATTTAGTCATTTAATGTATCATAGATTAATTTTACAAAAAAATATGTTTCCACAGTTTGCTTACAAATTGTACTAATATAACGTTTCTTACTAACTTTTCACATAATGTTTGTTTTCTTAATGTCCTAATATATTCATGTTATATTAAATTAATATAAAAATTCGAGTAGACCACTTGGAACATTAAAAATGTTTAACAAAAATTTTTCAATTGTGTATCTTTTTTAAATTGTTATATAATCCGGAACAATTAAAAAATTTGCTCTATTTCTCGAAAATTCCTGATAGAAGAAATAAAATTCCATGTTGCTAACGGAGGTTTTACATTAAACGCAAATTTTCCAATTGCGCACACTATTAAATTTATTATTTTTATTTAAGTCACCACCTACTCACCATATCGTTATTTTATATTAATTCTATATTGAAATAATGGATAAATTTGACACTTTACAGTATAAAATATATACCATTAAATTTGACACTATAGATTTAACAGTACAATGTATGCGATATTCAAGAATATAGACCCTGGACAAAATTGCCAGTCCCAAGTCTAATTAATTAATAGAATTTGAGACACTTTGCCTCCTTCTTTTTCTGTCTTCTTTCTCTTAAGCGTCTCTATGGAGTAAAGTAATGTATCCTTCGCGCGTATCGGTGCGGTTTCTACGGTGTTGTGTCGCGCAGCAGCACGCGCCGAAACGCGACACCCAGCGGTGTGGAGAAGCCCTATGCGTGCTCACATGTCGGGCATAGCACGAATTCGCCCCCGCGTGTCCCGCGTGCCCATCGTCGTTCCTACGGGATGTCCCGTCGGCTCGCGGGGAACGCGCCCGTCCCTCCCGCTTTGTCCCCCGTGCCCCCTCCCCCTTCCCGTCGCTCGCTAGCCCCTTCCCGCGCTTTTATTCCTCGCGAAATTTCTGATAAATCTCGGTAAACCCCCTCAGCCTCTCTACCAGAGAAGAGGGGAGCTAAATTGAGTTTATCATATTTATCTCAGGATTGCGCTACAAAATTGGAAATTAGGGAAATAAGGGAAACGTCAGGAAAGTTGAAAACAGTCAGAAAATTTTGAAAAATTTTCTAGAAAATAAAAATTCTTAGTTTTAAGAAAATCGATATGCGTACATCATACCTACGTAGTTTTGAAATACTACCAATTTAACAATTAAATGCAAACAATGTCAGTAATATTAATAGTAATTTACATTGTCATGTGGAATCCTCTCCTAACAAAATATTTGACGACTTCTAAATCAAAGTGAAAATATAAAAAAATTCAAACTATTATTGAAAGCATCAGAGAAAATCATAAAATTTTGTCTGAAAATCAGGGAAAAGTTTTGGAATTTTAGGATAAAGAATTTATAGCAATTCTATATTTTTAAAACAATTAAGATCCAGTTCCACCACTCGGATTAAAATTAATTTTAATCCCGGTTAATTTACTCTTTTTCTAATTTTACACTGAGAAAAATTTCTGATTAAAAATGGACGAGTCAACAGATTGTAATTATATATTAGAATTCTGGTTATCTCAATTACAGTTATAATACATTCAATCAGAATTCCAATTAATGCAACTAAACTCTTTCCGGTGTAAAAAGGTAAACAATAAGTTAAACCGAGATTAAAGTTAATCTTACATTAATAGAACCAGGCCTGAGTCCCCTTTTGAGCAGCGAGTTCGCTCGGGAAACGGAGGTTCACTCGACCCGCATTGTTTGGTGAGAAGGGGAGAGGGGTTAAAATCGAGTGCTTCGACCCGTTAAAACCTTATTCGCTTGTCCGCAATTTGACAAGACTCCGGAGTTTTGGTGTCTGTCCTCTTGGATCACCTCGGGTCTTCCCAAGTTTCCAAGTTCCTTACAGTTCGGAACTTAATTCTTATCCTCTCGTGGACGTTTGAGCCCCTGGACCATTGAAACAAATTTGTCAATTCTGCACCCTCTTAAATCTCTATTCTTAATCCTGCAAAGAGTCTTTTCCCTTGAAATCTCTATTCTTTCATCGAACGAATCCCTCGAAAAATCCGATTTCCCTAACTCCAATCTAATGTATCCTGCACGTCAAAGGGAGATAAATTGATATTGTTTTAACGCCTCTTTTTTTTTTAATCCCAAAACAAGAACTGGTTTTTCGAGATCGGTTTTTTGCTTGGGAAGAAGTCATTCACTAAAACGCACGTTCTATCGAGCGGAGAGGAAAGAAGGGAAAAGGGGAATCAAGGTGCAGATGTCACATCAATGAACACCTTTCGTCGTACAGCTGTTACGCTATTCCGATAGAACGCAACCGTGGCTTTCATGCCTCACGGTAAACTTTTCTGCCGGCACGTGTGCTCGTGACCAAGTACGACGAAGCGTTTCGCCGTATCTCGAGCGTAAGCAGGACAGACTATTTAAAAAAAGGAGCGCTCCTGAATAATTCTGTTGCTCTCGAAATTATGAGAATATATCTCATCGAAAACAAATATTTATCTGTGATATAATCATTTTTAAAAATAACAGATCAAACGTTTTATTAAACGTTCTAGGATAGCATTTTTTTCAAGCGTTAAAATATTAAGTACATTGCTTCACGACGTGCGAATCATTAAGAAATCCCAGATTAATGTAATCGATGAAAATAATGAAAAACGAAAGATAAAATAGATGTATGTGAATTATGAGAGAGCGACGGAAATAATTAGCGATATATTCCCCCATTTTTTAAACATTTATACAGTTATATTTATAGCCAAAAATATAAAGCATCCCTACAAATTAACGTGATGAAAAATGAAGAAAAATGAATGAATGGAAAAGCGAAATAGACATCCTCTCTCCCCCATTTTAAACATTTATATAGCCTTGGCCAAAAATATAAAGGATCCCCACAAATTAACGTGATGAAAAATGAAAGAAAAATAAAATAAAAGACAATACATGTGAATTGTGAAAAAGCGACAAAAATAGTCAGAGATTTTCCCTTTTAAACATTTCTACAGTCTTGACCAAAAGTATAAAGCATCCCCACAAATTAACGTGATGAAAAATAAAAGAAAAATAAAATACAGTACATGTGAATTGTGAAAATAAAACGGAAATAGTTAAATCCCCCTTTTCAAACAGACCCTTGGGTAAAAAGTATAAAGCATCCCCACAAATTGACGTTCTATATTTAACGAAAAATAACGGAAAATAAGTTAGAAACAATTTTGTTGAAAAATAATGTTTCTATAGCAATTTAATATATTGTTAGTTTTCCTTTAGATTTTATTATCGCTTTCCAAAGAAACGAAGTAAATTGAGCTTTGTATTTATGATCGAAGTTGTATATACACTGAAAAAAGTAATAGTTACCAAATGTTGAATGAAATAATTTCAATTAAATGTTCCATTAATATAACCAAAAATAATTTTATTGAAAAACAGTTTTATTGAAAAATAATATTTATTTCTATATTAATTTTAGTATTTTATTAGTTTTCCTTTAGATTTTATTACGGTCTTTTAAGAAAATGTAACAAATTGAGCTTTATACTTATAACCAAAGTTGTATGTATAATGATAAAAAAAAAGAGTTTATTAATATTACTAAACATTAAATGAAATAATTTCAATTAAATGTTCAATTAATACAATCAAAATAATTTTCCTTTTCTAAATATTCAGCAATTATAAAATGGTTGGTTATACTATTGATATACGTTTGGTAAAATATTTATGAAAATAAAATTATTTTTAGTTACACTACTTAAACATTTGGTTGAAATTATTTTATTTAATATTTGGTAGCTATTACCAGATTCTTTTTCCAATAGATAATGTGCGAGGAAAAAAAATATAATTGCTATATAAGGACTCGAATAAACGTAAATCCTAGCCGTTTACACGGAAAGCCCTTCTTTCACGTGATGCGACAATTCTACATGGTAATTCGGTTCACCAGGGAAACCACGTTCGCGGAATTTCGGCAGATGCGTGCCGCGCGTGAAATGGGACAAGATCGCCCGCATGCCGTATCCGCCGACACCTTGGAGCCAGGTTCGCCGAATGACTGAAATATGTCGTTTTCGCGCGCTCGCGTTTCATCATACAATACATCCACGACAGAGATGCGTCCGCCGCGCTATTGCGTCGCTAGAGAACCCGATAGAGGCTCGCACGCGGGGACGGACGGGTCGGGTTGGATTTCAAGTAGATCATTGATAAACGAAAGGTGACACTGGTATGTTTTGTGATAAGCGTTGCTCTCGTGGAACGAAGGCCTCTTAATCGCAGCGACGACGTCGCACGCGAACGAATATTTTTATCCATCCGCAATTCAGACGGTGAAGTTAATTGGGAAGCTTACTCAAGGGAAGCTCCGTTTACTATTTTTCCGGGAGAATTATTTTCGCAAATCGTTTTAAATTAATCCTTGCCTTTTTTTATTAATGAATGCGGAGCTCCAAAATAAACTCTCAATTGATTAATTTAATATTTACTGCTTTAATTCTCTCTGTGGTAAAATCGTAATTTCGAAAAAAGGATTCAAGAATTTGGAAATAACCGGCTGAATTCTTAAATGAAGAGATTGATTAAAAATTTAAAAAATTTTAATTTGCTGGATTTAAAATTTTCATAACTCTGACCCATTCTCTTTTTTATTTCTATATAGTAGGACAGCTGTACACAGATTTTATGATAGGCAATGTTTATAAACACTTGGCCACTTAAAAAAAAAGCACAGCTTAAACATATATACAAACATATTTTATCTTCTACAACGACTCAACTAAAAAATCAATTTTTCAGTTGTTTGCGAAAAACAGTAAAAACGAAAAATTTATTTTAAAGAACATACTTTTATTTCTCTGTAATTATTGTTAAGTTGCATTTCAAAATTAATATTACAAAATTTTAATGCTTCAAAATTTAAAAAATGGAGGCCTTTTTTAATTGTGTCATTGTAGTAAATGAGCGATATGTATACATATTTTTGCTATAAATATAAAGCATTCTTAATTTATTGTATTTTCTTGGAAAAGGCGATAATCAAAGCCAAAGGAGAATTAGCAGAACATAAAAATTGTTATAAAATTATAAGTTACTTCAGTTATTTAAAAATGAATCTGTTCACGGAGAAAGGCAGAAAATTCGAGGAATCGAAGAAATATTCGAGTAGCTGTAGTTCGAAAGAACTAAAAGTCCTTGTTCTATGATCTAAAGACGGAAAGGGGCCGTAGATGGAAGACTGCAGAACTTCCACTATGCGACGATTAAATATTGATAATCATTCGACTATTATCGTAGCTCCAAAAGTAGCACATCCTGCTTTTTGGCGTATACGTATTTCCGGAAAGTTTCCGGACGCGAATTTCTCGGATACCGCTTCCACCAGCTGACTCATCCACCACGTCACGCATGCGATATACGGGGTGCCCAGGCTCTATCGCGGCGAAAAATTTCTGGTCGTGAATTCGATCGAATGTGTGTATCTCTATATTCAATCTTTTCAAAAATATCCATTTAAAGTCACGTATCTTCTCTCCAGCTTTTTAATAAAAAAGTATTTGAGCAACCAAAATCGACATTGAATTTTTTGTACAAAATATACGAATATCCAAAAGATAAGAAAGATCTTGCCGTCGACAAAATCAACTCGCCGAGGTATTTTAACTTCCAGTTTTCACATATAATATAGCTTGTAACGTGATGAACAAAAAGTGTCACAAGGCTTAATAATAAATAATTTTTGAGCTAATTGATAATGTTTTAAAAATTAGCAGAAGTTTTACATTTTTTATCCATTATTAAGAAACTATCCATTATTACGATAGAGTGTCTATGACATTTTTTGTCCACATCACATTATATGTGAAGCCATACTCATCAAAACGACTGGAATTTAATTTTCCATATAATTAATGCGGGGACTTTTGAATTTTAAGACAAATGCGGATCTTTTGCGACCGAAAGGCAGCGAATACGCTCGAGACACCTCGTATATGTATGTAGGCCGTACACAATGCACGCCACACTTAGTCTCTCTTTCCCTCTTTCTCTCTCTCTCTTTCTCTTCTGCGGGACTCTCCGTCTCTCTTCCTACTATCTCCATACATTCGTTCTCCATCACATACTAGAAACGGGGTGTTCAGTGGGAACCGGCTTTCTGTTGTACAATGCTTACACGCCGTAGTTCACAACTGTTACATACGTGTCTCGCGTGCAGGGTGGTACGAAACGAGAGAGAGAGAGAGAGAGAGAGAGAAGAGAGGACACCCTGTGAGAAAAGGAAATTCGGAGGCGGATAGTGCCACGCGGTGGAAATCTTAGAGAAGTGTTCACCATTTTCGCTCCATTTCCTACTGATATTCTTTTCTCTTTGCAGAAATCGAACTCGGGGCTTAATTACTACGGCGCGTGATAAGATAAAAAGCCGTTTTAAAATTGTTCAAGAATTAAGATCTTCGAAGTCGGCAGGTTGTTCAGGCGAAAAGATCGGTAGAAGATATTGATAATGGATAAGGCAGTAAATTGTTCAGGTCAACACTCCTAAAAACGAAATGTTATACATCGATTTACGTTGTTTTGACACATATACCTTCATTACGGATTAAAATCAACGACTATGATTAGCGCTAAATATGAGAACTTGGATCGAAAGCGGCAAAAATAACTGTCACCTGTAATATTAACGCGTAATATTGAGAGCGATCCCGCATAATTCACATCGACATGTTTAATTAGACAAACATAAAGTATTACTCGAGACGTTTCGAGAGGTTTTATATACGACGAAGATGTCATTAAAATTCCCGCAAATGATTCTTACGAGTTGCAGACAGCAGTCTCACGTCTAAAATAAGAAATCGGCGCAATGAATTAGTTTCTCAAACATCGATCGTGTTAAAACAAAAGCAAAGATCAAGTGAACGAGCGCGACGAATGAAGAAAAAAACGAAGTAGTGTTTCATTCATTTTCCCGCATTTTTTTGGATTCCTGGTGGTTTTAGAGTTTTAGAGAATCGAACATGCGATGATTATTTCGACGCCGCCATATCAGTTCTTTACGGATACCTAAATATGAGTACTAATTAGTTGCCTAAATCACATGATCACAGCGCCATGTTAATTTTTTACAATAGCTGTTTTCCATTTTTACATAAATGATACTGATTGTGAGTCCAAAATTATGTGAATATTTTATACTCAGATAATGACATCATTACTTGTTTACACTAGTGATCAAGTTATCGCATAACAACATAAGTTTATAACTCTCTAATTAAAGTATAACTTTCAATGTGAATTAAAACATATGGTTTTAAGCATGGTTTGTGCAGATTATAGGTAAAAAATTGAACCTCAGAGTGAAAAGGAATATGTATTTAATTGAGTCATGACGTCACAAATAAACATTATTTTTCAATTATTGAATTTTGATGCAAATGAAAAGCAATTAATAGTCAATTAGATCATTTCTTTAACAGCCAATTAGATCATATATGTCACATCTCAGGTTTTCTCGGCATAGATGATTCTCGTTAATTCCATACTTCTCTCTCCATAACTTTCACACGAAAAATTTCCCTTTGCAAGATGATTCACAATCGAATTTTCGCACAAAAAGAATCGGACGGAAAAAAAGACAACAGTGATAACGTTTCGTTTCATTTTCGTTTCTCGTCTCGAGTTTGTGGCCCCTCTTCTTGTATTCTCCTCGTTCCCCGCCTATACAACTTTGCAAACAGTCTTCCTTCCTCGTCGTCGTCATCGTCGTCCGAAGATGATCGTCGACAGCACAGAAGATGCCAGCTGGGAGTCTAGAAAGTAGGGAGAAGGAGAGGTCTGCGAGAACACAGCATCTCCCGATTCAATCTCCGCCCGAGAACGGCACCCCCGTTCGTGTGCGAAAATGTAAATGTCTCGATCTAACCAAACGGATAGACAAACGCACCACGAAGGACTCCGCAAGTCCTTTATCGTTTCCTCGTCTCCAATCGAGGATGCGCTCGTGAAAGACCGCGCGCCTTGCAGGACGTGAGGATCGTTCCCCGTTCGCGCCGTAGCTTTTCAACTCTGAATCGTAAAATGGATCATTGCAAAAAGGATGTGTGTCAATTTTTCCCTCACGAGAGAATTAGTGAAAGAATAATTAATTTATTAAAGAAATAAAAATTTTGAGAAAAATAGGAGAATATAATTATTAAAGAAAGTAATCTTTTGTGTCTGGAAAAAACAATCGACGCGTATTAAATTGAAGGGTTTTTCACAAAAATAAAAAATCAAGTCCAAAAAATTAAATTCTTAGAAAACAAAAAAACTTCTAATCTTTAAACCGTTTAGTGTATAAATATGATAATTTTTCTCCGGACGGATATAAGTTTTTGACTTTAATGAACAATTTGAAGACTCCTTAAAAAATAGTTAAAAAACTGTAACATTAATATTGACAAAGGATTTACTATTTTTAAAGTATGAAGCAATAATTTTTCACCTCTTATATTTACAAAATTTTACAAATACTCTTAACATGAACATCCATTGTAATTGTTACAACTTTTATATTTTCTGTTTAATTGTTCCTGATGCGACATTGAGGCGCAGTTCTACAACTCACGGCTAACTCTTAACCGAGGTTCAGACTCCAATTCTAGAATTGGAAAGAGATGAAAAATAAGTTAAACCTCGATTAAGAGTTAATCGTGAGTTGTGGAAACTGGGTTTCAGTCGGTTAAGTTATAATACTTCGCCACCGCCATGTTAGTACCTTATGAATAATGATTAAGTGTATAAGTTGCGTAATCACAACGCCATGGTAATTCCTTATTAGAATAATTAATCAGACTGTACTCTTTAACAAAACATATAGTTTTTATATTGCATTTCTGATTTTCTAAAATTCTAGTTTTTTTGTGGGAAACCCTTTAATTATATATTTCGTCGTGTCAAGGACGTTCGAACTTTTCCGAACTAAATCCTGCAAAATGACGTATCTGTTGTAACTAAAAATTACAAGAATTTTTTCATCTTTCTGACACGCTCCTCGATTCTGTAATGGACGCACTTTTTACAAAAAGTCGCGCGACCGCACGCGGGGAACTCCTCTCGCACCCTGTATATTTCGCTGCGATTGAACGCTGGATTTAGTTGGTTTTCCCCTGTTTTTTCCTTTTTGTGTTTTGCCAGGGACAACAACCTACGACCTGTATCACGTCCCCGTATCCCATGTGTCCCGCTATTCTCTAACAAAATATATTTTTTTGAGACACTTAAACGCTTGGAATTCGTAGAAATCGACGTGGCAGTATCTTTGACGCAATCGAATTTTTCACTATTTCGACTATTTTTCCATCAACGATTTAGCACGAATTTAAAAGAGCGTTTAAAAAAAAATAGAAATATGAGACAACTGTTGTGTTTTTGACGTAGTAACGATAGTAACGACGTTACAAAAATTTTTTTTAACAGAGGAAAAGAATTAAAATCCTGTTGTGTGTGTCTCAAATTTCTGTGTTATCTGATATACTCCTGACAATCCTAACTTAGTCTTTTCGACGTGGATGATTGATTGGCACGGCAAAGATACCGCTACTTACCGTTACTTACATTTTAGTTACTTTAGTTTTACCATAAGTTACGTGAGCCTTAAGTCAGTGTGTGACGCCCCGTTTTATGTTGTATGATTTCTTTCTTGAAGTGTGTTTTTCCGTTTTGTGATCTTGTCGTTTCTGTTTCGTTGAGCAAAGAAGAGAGGCAGAAGCTAGCGCGCACACACACACACAATGTGGGTTCAATCTTAACGAAATAAAGCGCTCGGAAACGATATCGTCACCACCATGAATTTTTTTTTTTAATTCAATAATTACCATCGTGCTCTCCGTTCGAGCTGTCTCCGCACCGTTCCTTTCCTGGCTCGCAAAACAACGTACCGCCGTTTCTACAGTTCTTGCATTCGGAGACACTGGATTCGTGAATTCTCCGAGTTTTTGGATTTTTGGATAACTAGATTTTCGGTTGCTTTAGATTCCTGGATTCCCTCAGGTCTTACAAATCCTCGGATTTACGAATCATCGGATTTTAGGTTTCTCGGATCTTCGTATTCTCGAGTATTTGGATTCACGCGGCATTAAATTCTCCAAGTCGCCGGGATTTGGAATTTTTAGATTCACTTTGAGATGCTTTGTTTCAATTGAATCGAATCTTGTTTTATTTACATCCACAAATGCCCTTGCCGTTTGGCCCTTTCGCGTCTCTCCCGAGCTTTTAAAGGTCCACAAAGGGACTTGTTCCTTTGACAATTTAATACGTAAACGATCGCCCGGCTTAATCCGAAGTTTGCGAGCGCGCGAGCGAGGGAAGGAACGAGCGGGCACGGAATCAGGAGGGACAAACAGAGAAAGAAATTATAAACGGGCTAATGGTTCGACGATACCAAATAAGACTGATGAGAAGTGTAAACGCAAGGTGTGTGTCTATCGGTTTGGTTTTAGCCCTGAGCAACTGCTCTGAGAGCGGAGGCGAGCCGGACGCCATGCTGGACATGCACCACCCAGGAACCGGGATCGACTCGCACCATCCACAGTTTCACAACTCCTATGGTAATATGAAATTCATTATAATAGTAATTAATCCTACCCTCGGACTTCACCGGCCCTTCACGCGAACCCGAGATATACATCGCGAACGCGATTCTCGCTCGTGTTCGGCGCTTCTCAAGTCCTCGCGCGTTTCTCGTGTGACACACACTGAGAGGAAAGTGTTTGGGATTTGTGACTATAATTGCATGATAAAATAATTATGATTACGAGCTCCATTTTATAATCATTAATGTAATGTTATATAATGAGCATTTAGTTATTACTGTATATTATATAATAATTACTGTGATTATTGTTACAATTATATTTTTAGTTTTCTATAAGATGACAAAAAAGTTTAGCCACAAAGATTTGTTTTATCGAAATTACTTGGGTAATAATTATTAAGATAAAAAACGATAAACTCTGGACTGTTATAGATATATCTTATTAAACACTAAAAACACATTCTGTATTGAAAGATTTTCAACAGTTGATGAACTGAAAAATGCTATATTGAGTACTCAGAAAAATTTATCTGGATGGAAAGATGCCATCGTTAATGCTTTGATGAAAGCTTCTTAAAAACTTCCATCCGTATCAAAGCTAAGGATTTAAAAGTGCCATTAAAAAAATATTAATTATTATTTTTGATATTTAATAAGATATTAAATATGAACACTCTTTTGAGCATTCAAGAATTTGTTTTTTGTAAATATATGTTGCTTTTTTATATGATAAACATAAAACTTTGCGATCGAGCTTTTGTCACTTTGTATATAAAAAAAATATAAAGATAATAATTGGTACTAAAAAAAAGTAGTTTAACAATAAAGATGGAACCCCCAACCATAAATATTTTACCATGCAAGTATTATAGTCACAAGTACAAACGCTTTCTTTTCAGTGCAATTTCTTTTCACTCGTCCCTCTTTTCTTTTCGGCACCGTGTGCTTGACGCTAAACTTCCATCGACGACAATAAGGCAAACAAGTTTCACTTCCGGACCTCCGCGAATTTCAACGACGAAAAGACCCAAAAAATGCAAAACTTACATCCGTCCACGTTGAAGAATTTATTCTTCCTCCTTCTTCTTTGTATATTATATTATTATTATACAATTAATAAGAAATTATTACATTTTTATTTCTACTATTATCCGTTATTTAAAAGCTCACATTCGTGAACAAAAGGTTCGGGCAAATTAATTTGACTTTGCACTCGCAAGATTTCTTCATATTTTTTCGAGTTCGCGAGGTAAAAAACGGAATAATACAAAGCTCCTTCTCTGGTTCTTTAATAATTCTCAGATACAAATTGGGTCACGAATTTCCGTCATTGGACCGAACGAAATTAATAATGACGGCAGCTGTTCGACATAAGACTTTAAAGAGCTCTCTTGCTCGGCAAAGATTGATAGATTCCATCAATTTGGATGTCGATTCGTGGTTTTTCGAGCATCGCCTTAATAGCGTTACCGTTAAACGTGTTTGCGGGAATACGTTATTTTATATACAAGAGCACCGAGAAGGCGAGAATACTTCAACGATTTCTCACGACGTCACTCAAATCATACAATAATATCGGTGAGAATTTTAGCCATGCTTAAGTTTATTAGTATCTCCACCTCGCGCGAAGTTTTCGCACGGAGATCGTGTATCCACAGCATTAAATTACCTCGCATGTAAAACGTATAAAGCGTATATTTCGCGTGCAATTAAATTAATTATCTATATCCTACTTACATACCGCTGAATAAAATCGCAGGTCCACGATAGTACGACGTTCATCATCCTTCGTTAATTTATCACTTCTATCCTCTCCAAATTTTTCTGCAGCAAGCGTTCCGCGCCGAGGTCGCCATGGGGAAGTACACTGAGATTACGACTTTTCATATTTGTGACTATAATTGCAGGATAAATAATTACGATTAGAAGCTCTATCTTTATAGTTTTTACTGTTCTAATATTCGCTGGAACTGCTGGAAGAAATGTATTTAGTTTTTCTAACATTCATCCAGCTGCTGCCTAATTACTGTATTCTCATTATAAAAGTATTGTGTAGGAAATGGACAAGAACAAGATGATAAGAGTTTTATTCAGTGGCTAAGGTAGTTTTCCTAATAAAAATATGTACAATTTGTAAACTTGTAGTTATTGTCTAGTGAATAGATTATTATTATTATTAGTTAAAATACTACGTAGTCTATTTATTGTCTTGTTTTTGTTCAGTAAATGGGTTAAGATCTTGCGCACCTTTTGTGAGCAGTAATTGCAGGCGAAACATTACGTCTTGGGATCCTAAGTAGTTTTATTTCTTAATTATTAAACAAAGTTAATATAACTGGCCATTAATTGCTCAAAAGTGCATTAAATGTCTACCAAGGATTAGTAATAATTTAATTATATTATATATAGGTATTTATAATTCTTTATATCTAAAGAATGTACGTGTCTCGCTAAAACGACAATAAAACTATAATCATTTTCAGAGAGAACGATCGATAAAACTACAGTCGTTTTTATTACCAACATTTTACAGCAGTAATAACTATAAAAATGAAGCACCTAATAATTATTTTATAATGCATTATAGTCACAAATAGAAAATACATTTTTTTCAGTGTATTTAAATCAAAACGCAAATTACCGATTTTAACTTGTTTTTTTAATTAGACGATCATGCGACACGGGAAAGAACAGACATTCGTTCGAATTCGATCGGCACCCCGAAACAGATGTCTCGATGGGGCCGATGATTAAATGAAGAACGGCTCCTTATCCAGCGCAATCGAATTAATTAATCGGCCCTCGCTTTTACATCGATCTAATCCGTTCCGGTGGATTGTTGAATAATGCGCGATCCTAATCGAAGTCGACGCGCGCTATTTCGATCCTTCGGCAGCGAACAGACGTGAATTTTGAATAAATTTCAGAAGAAGGCGCATCTCGATTACACGGCACTTCGAACCGAATCGACTCTCCAGATTAATCGACGCGACTTCCGATGGATTTTTAAACCGATCCCACCGCGATTGAATTTATAGACGTATCTATCGAGCCGGTTCGATATGCATTTCATGTCTGCGACGTTCCGCTTCGACTAATATTTTTATTCATTCGACTAATCAGAAAGACGTAGAGAGCAATTCGTTCGTTTCCGGAAGTGCACTACGTCGCGAATATAAAAATGACAGGCAGAAAAGAAAATCTGTATGAGTCAACAATCAGCGCACACAGGAAAATTTATGATAAAGTTAAAACATTTCATTTTGTGCTAAATGGTCCACTCAAATTTTTGTATCAATTTAACACGAGATAAGTAATAAGGTTGTCACAAAATTGGAAATCAAAGAAATCAAGATTCAAATAAATGTCAGAGAAATTTAAAATAGTCAAAGAAATCAGAGGCAAAATCGGGGAATTTTGCAAAATTTTCTGGAAACTTAAAATTCTTGGCTTTAAATAAGTTTATTTGTACATCATGTCTAAACAATTTTAGATTACTACCAACTTAACAATTACGTGAAAGAAGTGTCAGTGCACAGCAATATTAATAGTAATTTACATTGTTATGTTAAATTGAGATCTCAATAAAATATTTAATGGTTTCTGAATCAGGAAAAAATATAAACAATTTCAAAATACTATTGAAAATATTAGAGAAAGTCATGAAATTTTGTATGGAACTCAGCAAAATTTACGAAATTTTAGGATCAAAAATTTGTGACAACTACATATGTATATTGTTACAAATTTCGTAATAAATTTAAATAATATGCAATGGAAGCTTATGGTCGTAAGATAACTAAAAAGTAATTAATGATTTAAATGATAACTAAGTTACAGTAGTCTTAAATATAACATATAATGTAACATGTTCATATTAAATTTCATGCAAATCCACGTAAAATTTTATGAAAAGTATTATACAATAATTTCATAAAATTTTATAAAAAGTATTTTAAATTTCATGTAAATTACATGTACACTGTACATAAATATCCTTTTCAGTTACAAATAACATTAAATTTAATATAATGTCATAAAATTAAATTCAACTAGTGTGACTTAAAAATACATTAAATTTCATGATATTTTTAACAGTGTAGAAAGTAATGCAAATGGTGAATTTTATTACTTCCACCATAGTGGATTAAATACATATTAAAGGCTGCTTTATTATGTATAAATATATTTAAATACAATAATAATATAATCATATAATAATCTAACAATAAAATAATAATGTATATTTTGTTAGACAACGTGATAATATCATTGTTAAGTATTTAATAATATTTATTTAAAGTAAAAATTAATGTGTATATACATTTGTATTGAATTTTGTTAATTTTATGTATAGCAGCGTTTAGTATGTATGTACTAATTTAGTGCACGTGACCGAATTTGCTAAAATATTAAAAAATTTGCGTAAAAAACATAACATTAACATAATTATAAGCAAAACTGTGGAAATATATTTTTTCAATAAAATTAATATTTATGAAATTGTATGTAAAGATTGACACGTGTTTTATTTATTTCTTAGAATTTACGTTTTAAAATACACTATTTTGAGTTTATTTCTTCACTTACTCGTAAATTATATCATTTCGACACTTAGAGATGTTGAACATCAATTATTAAATAACATAATTATATCGTATTAAATTAATTAATAGCATTAAAGTAATTATCACCGAATTTACACAATAATTTACGCATCGTTATCTATGTCGGCTCACACAGGTTTTTTTTCTAGCTTGTATGATTTTAAGAGCTCTCTTTGTTATCAGATAAAAATATTTTTAACAATAATGCGCTATGAAATATCCGTCACCATAAAAATATTATAACAATCGCGAAAATTCCGTCTTTTAACTTCTACTTGCCAAGTTCTGCGTTTACGTTTACGATTTCAGTAAAGGACAGACTCGACTGCGAGATTCTCAAGGATTCCCAAGTTCGCAAGCACGAAAAGCTCGCGGCTGAAAGCCGTCGCAAGCTTTATCTTGCGAGGCGCAATGCGAATCAGTTTATATCTGGGGCGCGCTATATATTATATTATTCAGCCGGGAAGGGTCGCGCGCCCAAGTTGAGCTCTCGCCGAAGGGCAAATTAAACGCGGCGAGTCGAACTCGCGATCAGTAAACTTTCGCGAAGCGACAAATCCGCCGCAGCGCTCCGGACTTCGGGCTGATTGGACGCGAGATTCTGCGCGGGGAACTCGAAAATTAAAAAAAAAAAGGGAAAAAGAAAATAAAGGAGAAAAAAAGAAGAGAGAGAGAGAGAGAGAGGGGGGGGGGTGAAGGAGGAAAAGGTGCGGAAAGGATCGATGCGTCGTCATCCTTACGAGTCGCGAACGCGAAATAACGTCGCGAGAGTATCAATCGACGAAGGTAATCTCGCTACTTCGGCGGCTCATTGAAATCCCACGCTAAATTTCAATCTGACGTGTACAAAAGTCGGGTCCTTTCCCTCTCCTGTCACTAACCACCCTGCTTCCCCTCGACCCTCTTCACCCATCTCGATTCAGCGCTTCGAGACTCCGTTATATCGCGGAGACGTATAAGGACTCGAGTTCCAGGCAACGGTCCATTTCCGCGATCCTCATCTTCCCCTTCTCTCCCCGCCCCATCCCCTCCTCCTCCTCCCCCGTTTCGTCTTCCTCCCGTTTTCCTCTACCCCGAGCACACACGACGTCTGGACTAACGTACACATATACGGGGTGTCCCGGACTAGGGGGTTCTCGAACAAACTTGCCGGGAGAATGTCTAAATCTATGTATCAGGTTCTTGTAAATATTTGAACAACGGATTGACATAAAATTACGGATTCCTGGGAGGAATCGAGGAGCGAAAGGAACGCAAAAGAAATCCGGTGCGAATGATTCATGCAGGACGATGTTAAAATTTTACAAAATTTCGTATACATATAATACTAAAACTGAGGTAATATTTTTCGAGATAATAAATTATTTATATTATAGTTTTTTTTTAAATGCTTATAATAACATAAAATTATTAATCCTTCTTGATATCTTTGAGCATCAAGAATTAAATCGATTGTCAATATTTAATATAAAATAAAGTTTTTTTTTTAAACTAAAATACGATTATTTCTCTTAATTGATGTATCTGTACCAAAAGCTTGACTTGAAATTCTTCCGGTTTTGTACATGGCATATATAACTACACTTTTCATATAATGTCATTTTCCTTATTTCATTAGTTAGAAATTCAAAATTATACATTCATGATTTTAAATTTTAACAAATCTTCACTTTGAATTTCTGATTCTTGAATTTTAAAATTATCATTATTATCATTTGGATTTATTTAATTATCATTTTGGATTCTCTTAAAATGGAAGGCTTTGAACAATTTTTAACAAATATTTGACAATTGTTTTTTGTTTAGAATATTCGAGTCGATCAAATATCTTATCGTTCGCAGTAAAAAGATAATTCGGAGACACCATATATGTTTACGCGCGGCCGTTTTCTCTCTCTTCTCTCTCTTTCCTCGTCTCCCTGAAGTCCTTTTAAGGCCCCCTCGCTTCCTCCCGTACGCGGTGCATCCCTAACGTCCGTTTCCCTCGCCAATACTGAACGCCGTGGTATCGGTTTGTATACACACGGATGGGAGGGATACATAGGGCGTACCTAATTAAACTTGGGGAAAGCGACCGGGCACGTTAGACTTTCAGTGCCCGAGAGAAGAGATAGAGTCTTCTTGTACCCTTCCCTTCCTTTCCCGCGACGACCTATTAAAGCCACAGCCTTTAAAGAGGTTTTATTTCGCATACGTCAAACGCACGAATCCTGACATCTTCACGCACTCGCGACGAGATTCTTCAATTTTTCATTCCAGTGGGGTTAATCTGACATGAACGTATTATATGTTAACCCTTTATTATTCTTGTGGAATGTCCAGGAAATTACAAATTCCCTAAATGTATGAATGCTATTTATATTTAAAACAATTGTTTTACAATTTAAATAAAAGTTTTGCATTTATTTTTATTTAAAATATGTACAGAATATATTGTTAAGTTTTATTTAATTTTTTGTAAATAATCAGACAAAGAGAGAGAGAGAGAGAGAGAGAGCGCAATGAAACTTGATATAACGTTGGGGTGTCAGAAACACCCCACGCGACTATATTTACGTTCAAAAACCTACGCGAGTAACGTAGGGTTAATAATAATTATGTACATGTTAATAACAATTACATTATATTTTGCACAATAATAATAATAGCATTAAACTTAAACATGTAATAAATAACATCGTTCGTTGACTAGTTGATGAATACGAGACAGTCTCAGTAAAGTAAGGGATCCTCTTTCTTTTAATGCACCGAGTGTTTTCTTTTTCTTTATACAGCCCTTATTCTCTCTTACCCATCCCCGAAAAAAAGCTCAATTCTTTTTAGATGATTTTTCGTACGCTTCCTTGACGCTCTCGTTCTCGCGGTTCAAGTATTTATTGTCCGGCGACGTTGAAGGGCTTCGACGAGATGAAACAAGGGGGTGACGGCTGAAAGGGTGGGGAGGGCGGGAGGGACGACGGCTACGCGGCTTTTGTTCGGCCGCGGATTGAAATTTAGCGTAGAATTACAATGAGTCGTCGAGGAAGCGGCGAGATTACCTTTCTCAGCTGATGCTACCTTCGACGAGGCTCGCTCGCTCGCTCGCTCGTTCCCTGCCATGTTGTCCGATTTATGCATGAAAGGGCCGGCATCTCGCCGGACGGCAATCGGCCTTTTTCTTCTCCCCCTCGTTTTTCCGCCCCTTATTTCTCCGTCAGCCAGCCGGACCGAGCTTATCCGTTATTAGCTGAGCTTCTGTTATCAGCAGAATTCCTCTCAATAACACGCGGGTGCTCTTTTGTAATTAAAATAGCCTTCGTACACACTTATAAAATTATATTTATCAAAAGAGGCCGCGTTCGCGCGCGCGCGCGAAACATCAGTACCTCCGTTTCCTAGGAAAAATGAGACGCGTATCGACGAAGAATTTTCTTCTCGTGATAACATGAAACCTTTCGATGTTTCGAGAACCATTTCCGAAGTGAGTTCGTAGGGCTGTTAATCGCGGGAATCCGAAACTTGGTTCTCGACTCGCGCAGCAAGTAATTACGTCACAGCCTTGTACCGCGATGGCTTAAAAATCCAAGGTTGCAACGTAATTACGACGCGATTCTGGGAAAATCCGAGGTCGCAATTCGTCGAAGGTACGACGAGCTCCTTCCAGAGTGCGACTATAAATCGTTGAGTGAAGCGGTCTCTAGACGATCAATATTAATGTTTAATTATATTTTTTATAATATTATTGATGCCTCCTCTATTCTATAAAACTTTTAGAGTAAAGTGTCACTATAAAGAATGAAATTTCAATTATAATTGAAAATTAAATCACTTTTTCTGGCTTAATTTTTCTATCTTTAGAGTGAGATTCTACTCGAAAGAATTTAAATAATTCAATATAACTGCATGTCAATATAAATCAAATCGTGCAATAATTTAGGTAATTCTCTTATTAGTTTAACATCTGACTTTGATCTTATCCAACTATCATATTAGTGACATGAATCGATATTTTAATAAAATTTACAAATATAGTCCTTTCGCGTTTTATAAAATATTGTGATAGAATCAATCGATATTTGATTAGAGCAAGCATGCAATAGGATATAATAATAATAATAATAAAACTGGAGACAAATTCTACATTTCTAAACTGAACAGCACTTCTTTAACTGGAATAACTTTTAGAAGTAATAAGCAAAAAGGAATGTACTATATTATGACTAATTTTTTAGAAAATAGATGTGATCAAAAGTAACCTTTCAAATTGTATTGTTCAATTTTGATAACATGGTTTATTTGTTAAAAATGAGCATCGATCATCATAAATTGGCATCTTATTGAGAATAGTACTGACTGATATTTTTCAAGTTATATATACCGATATATTTTTCGAAGAACTTATGACTGACATCATATACTACACAAACCCTCAATATATTGCCTTCAGATGATTAGTAATACTGTGCAATATCAAATATTACTCAATGATATTGGCGATTAATAATGTTGTGCAAATACTGTTCAATGATATTGATCGTCTAGGACCGTTTAAGATCTTATTAGACAGGGCGCTGTACGTTTGATCTGTCACGTAAACCATACATAATATTTGTATTACTTTCTAACATATTTATTTTGCGTTGAATTAACACAACAATTTGGGCGAACCGTTTGGGACATGTTAAATGTATTTTTAACACAGATTTTCTAATTATTGTGTAATATTATTTATCACGAAAAATCTACACCACAAATATTTACATTATGCAAGTTTACATAAATATGAAGTATTTAAGCATTTTTTTATCGTAAAATCTTTACATTATTATATTTTTTAAAACCTGTTTACGATAGAATGAGGTAGATATTTATGTATCTCAGTTTATTTTAAGCATCCCATTCTAAATACGATAGATCGGTCAAAAATTGTTTAAATGTGTTCAATCTCTTACTTGAGAGTCTCTATGGTTCCAACTAGAGTCTTAGATAATCAGAAAAGTCACGTTATTAGTTTTGCATTAAGTACTATAGAAATAATTAAAAATGACCTAGTTTGCAGATTGACTATAAAATCCTCCTATAGGATAATAGAAAAAGTTAAAAAATACTATTCTTATAATATTCTTTTACAATATTTACATAATATTCTTATACCACACACAGAACATAAATAGTATAACATTGCAATAAAATGTCCTAAATTAAACGTAACATCCGTCAGTATAAAATTACCCATTCAGTTATTTATAACATCAATGGGTCAATCTTATATTTGCAATGACCAATCGGTACTCAACATCGATAACGCTTTTCTGATTATATAAGTCTCTATTTGGCACCAACGAATGATTTTTCCAAATTAGAAAACTTCTTTGTTTCGTGCCTCATTGTCAGGTCTCCTTCACTGTCGCAAAATGATTAAAACAAGACGATGGAGGCACTGTCTTCTCTCTCGCCCTTTCGCAATTCCTATCGGCTTTCCTTGGTGGCCCTTCGGGAGCGAGATTTGGCGGCAGTCTTTAAAGCGTGCAGTTTTGGATGGGCAAGGCATTTGCTGCGAGCACGCGGCATTTTCGCGGAGTTAATTATCTCGTTACTAATGAAACTAACTGCGATCCTACTTGGCGCGCTCTTTGATCTAGCGCCCGTTTAAAGATTTTGCCGTCATCCTCTCGGCGCTCTCTCCGTTCTGTTCATCTTGTCAGGCGCACTCCCATCCGCGTAATACACCTTCAACATTAACTCCCGCGCCGCATCGCACGTGCGGATCTACGTGATGCAGAATCAAGAATTCGCGAAGAATTATTTGCCTGCAGCGATAAACGGCAGACGAGACGATCTCTCGAGGAGAATTACGCAACTTTGTCGCGATATTCATTATCTTTTCACTGCTTCTTTTAGAAAATTCAAAGAAGTCAGAAGGATCTTTTTTCAGCAATCAATTCTAGAAAGTGTGTGGAAATAGATATATTTGACAGAAATTCATAATTGATGTTTTGTGAATTTTGATAAATTTATATTCTTGTTTGACATGGTATAAGTTCAAAATTTAAATAGAGATAAAAAATAGTTTTTAAAACTAAATATTACTTGAAAAAGTATCATTTACAATTTAAGAAGTACTTTCTAATATGGTATCAAAATTATGTAGAGATGAGTCAATAAGTAATTTCAATATATATCACCTTAATTTTTGAGAGCAAAATTGAGATTACTTATTGACTCACCTAACGTACTTTATTTGGAAAGTTATGAATTATTTATAATTTCGTATCTATACTTTCTCAGAATTCATCATAAATTCTTTTGATCACTTCTCGCCCTACCTAAATAAAAATTAAGCAAAAAAAAAAAAATATCGCAGCCTGAACGTTATCTCGCAATTAGAAGTTGAACGATACGTGGTCGACATCCGTAAAGGGTTCTCGTGGGAAAACCGAGGGATGCTCGGAGAAAAGTTTCGAACGCGAAAACCGCGTCTTGCCTAATTTTTCGATAACGAAGTGTTTTGTGTTCTCACTCGTACGGGGGTTGGAAATCGAAAGTGGCGGTTCGACTTGATGGTGCGAGGCGCTTGTCGTCGCTTTAAAATCAGTTCTGAAAGTCGTTAATGCCTTCAAACGGTCTCCCGTGTTTCTGGAGGGTTTTCTTATCGAACGGAGGGGCGATTGGCTCGCGCGGGACGATCGGAAACTGTTAAGATACAGTACTATCGGATAAGAAACAGTATATCGGATAAGATAGTATATCGGAAAAAGGCAACGCACTTAATTTTTTCACTTGTAATTCCTTCGTCGTCCTCAATAACTTGCAGTTATTCTTCAACTGTAATGTTTTTTTTTATGTATTATTAATAAATATGATTTTTTGTGCATTAGAAATAAAGATTATTATGATTTTATATTATAAAATGGAAAGGAAAAACCTAGACATTGAAGACCATTTAACAATAACAGTCAATATTACAAATACAAACATGTCATAGTAAAAATCAGTTTTGTACTTGTATTGAAACGAAATCTTGTTAAAATTTTTGTGTGTTAAATTTCCAATGTTCGAGTATTAATTTAATATTTTGGATTAAATTGAAATTAAACATTTCGTATTGTTAAAATAATAATTTATGATTAAGTAAAAAAAAGTAAAAGTAATGTAGACTTAAAACGTAGATTGTGTAAGATAAATTAATAAAATGTACATGTTTTTTGAATATAAAGTGTAAAAGTTAATTTTACTGAAGAAATATTCCCTCACAATTTATTTCTCAGTTGTGCCAAAATGTAACATTTTTTGTTTGAATTAATTTTTTATTAACTTTTTTTACATATTACTTTCTAACATATTCATGTCACATTGAATTAATGTAAAAATTTGAATGAACCATTAGGATCGTTTTTTAATACTTAAAATGTGTCAAATTTGACACAAAATTTTTCAATGTAATATTATTGTACTTTTATCAAAAAAATCCGCAACGGAAATGTTATATGATATTATACAAGTTCACAAGTAAACAACTAGTTTTCAGACACTTTTAACCGGGTAAAACCTTCGGTTTTTTAATCGGGAAAGTTGAACCGCAATGTTTTTAGTAGCTAATGTATCATCGTTTAAATATCCGAAAGAAAAAGTCGAGTCACCCCCCGTGGTATTGCGAGACACCTCGTAATCGTGGGATGTTTCTGTTAAGCTGAACCGCGGAAGCCAGGAAATCGGAGGCATTAGTTTATCGGTGACGTGCCCGGGAATGCATTCCTGGCGCCCATCCATTCTCGTCGATTTTCTTCGGCGTCGCGTGTATCTAATGCGAGGAACAAACGTCGCCGACGAGATACGAGCGATTTTTCATTTTCGCGCCCCACTAAATAAATGCGCTGGAAGCTCTTGAGAGGAGAGGGGAAAAGAAAAGGGCAGAGCAAAGAGGGGCGAGGGAGGGAGGGAGGGAGAGAGAGAGAGAGAGAGAGAGAGAAAAGAAAAGAGAGAAGTGATTGTCGAGCGTCCTGTAACGTTCGTAAATTTACTAGGTAAATTTAGTGACCAATTTATGGGACGCGAAAGGACGAGAGTTATGAAACTCTTGTAGGAGGCTTTTAAAGAAAATTAATTTGCATGAAAACGCGCTCAAGCACATTTTATATTAATAATAATAATGATAATAATAACTTTACTGAAGTGTAAAATACGAGAAATTTTTTTACATATATACGGACAATATAATGGAGAACTGCACCTCAAAAAAGAAGAGACATCAGTAATAACATTAGCTTATAAGCGTTGATGCATTTAATACAAAATTTATTATAATATACTTAATATTTTGGTATACTTTATCAAAAAGAACGAATCTTATCACACAATTACTAATAAATTACCACACCGTAATTTCATCATGAATAATTATAGTATCTGTTTATTTTAACCCAACATTAAAAAATATTTAACATAAAGAACTTGGCGCTATTACGTTAATATTTCTCAAGTAACTTACAATGTCACAGTGTCAAATTGATAATACATACAATAATATAATTACTAATAAATCACCGTCTCACTGTAATTTTAAAGTAAGTAATTATCACATTGAATCTGACAGCAAATTTACATCTCTCTAGGTCATGTATCTCTCGCTAGCTAAATTTTAAGATATACTCCAGAAAACCATTCTTGCCATGTCAGAAAGTCGAACATACAATTTTATGTATATTTTCGACAGCGTTTCCTGATTGTGTTGCAATGAATGACGCGCCATTGCTGACGAACACGTTTTTTTTCTGTTCCAATCACGGAAGTCACTTATCGTTATTTTGTCGCGAATGAATCGACGACGCTGAGTGACCCGAATGCTAAAATAAACGGACCAATAGTCGGTCCGTTCCTCTCCTAGGTGAGATATATCAGACGTCAATCAAAATCGTTTAATGCCTTGCGATCGGAACCACGAGCGAGTCGTGCCGATGTGGGGACCTTTTCCAACCGCGTTTGATTCAAGCGAAGTCAATAAGTTGACACCGAGCTGAATGTGAAATTGTGAACGAGTTAGTTACTGTTCGTCATTCTTTCTCGTAAAATGGCAAGTGTAAGAGAGAGATAGAAAGAGAGAGGGAGGGAAAGGGAGAGAGAGAGAGAGCGAGAGAGAGAAAAGGAGGGAGATCTCAAGAATGTTGCGTCCACCAGATTAACTGTCTTTACGCGTACAATCTTTTTTTTTTAACTCGATAAGATATTAAAGAGATTATATTATAGTTAAATACGTATATACGTGTAAACAAATACGAGTTCTAAAAGAGTTTCTGAAAGCAGTAAGAACGCATGCAAGTTTAGGTATTCAAAGAAAGTGACAAAGTTAAAAGCAAGCTACGTGTATTAAAAACTATGTGCAAAAATAACAAGAGAGATTTTTTAAATTTGAAAATTCCATACGCCAAGAAAGACCGTTGCAAAATAAAGATTTTTACATTTACATCATAGATTCGATTACATTTTGGAACGATCATATTTTGAATTAAAAGAAACACATAGGACGATCACATTTTAGATTAAAGAATTTTTGGATTAAAAGAAATACGCGCGTACGAATTTATAGATAAAGATAATAACAATTTTTGAATTTATCTTTACACAAATCTGCACTGAAAAGAACTTTCTCCTCTCTAGTAACCTAATAAATAACCAAATTTTGATTAGAGCATAATTTTTTAATAAATAAAAAAATTTGTATTAGTCACATATCAACAAAATAAATGGTTATATAATACATACTAAATATTCAGTTATTCTAAACAACTTTTGATTAAAACAATTTTAATTATACAATTTTTAATATTCTGACCAAATTGTTCTATAATCAAAATTTAATTAGAAAGACCATATTTTTATTAGGAAAATACAATTTTTAAATAAAAAAGACAGTTTTTATTAGACAAAGTCACTTTCAACAAAATAAATAGTTATAATATCAAAAAACATTTCTTCCACGAACGCAAGAATGCGTGTTCTCTTAATCAGCATTCTTGAATGACACCTTTAAACTCACGTTTTTGCGTCTCCTTCAATCTGTGCTCTTCTAGCACGCTGATAAAATTGTATGTGTAAAGGATCGCCACTGTTTCGCGGAAAATAAGAAGTCGATTAAATAATTCTCGTCGTCAGTCAAGTAAAAAAACGCGGCGAATCGCAGCCCGTGGATCGATCGACGATACAAATCGAAGTCAATGAATTCGAAGAGCGAATTCTCGAGAGAGCGATCGATCGCGATTCTTGCTCGGTGTTAACACAGTCCTCGAATTCGAAAGAATAGAGTGGAGGAGGGAACGTTGAGGGAGATCGAGAGAATAGTGAATTATTTTTGACCTCTCCGTTACACGAATTCCACGCGCTCGGAAAATCTCGCGAATACATCGCCTTCATATTAGCTTTGTTTACATGGCGGAAGGTAATTAGTCGAGAATCGACGATTTTTCGCGAGCGCCGCGCTCGCGGAAAATGGAATTTCAATGATTGCCGACAAAGTCAATCAAGCACAGAATGTAATTATTGCTGAAATAAAAAAAAAAGAGCGTGGGGAGGGATGAAAAAGTAGTACGCATCGAAAATCGCGCGTGTTATTGCAAACTGCGCCCATTTTGTTAAACAAATTAAACGATTTAATGACGTATGCGCACACGGGCGCGTTGTTGCCATTTTAGTTTAACTCGACGTGCTTGTTAATAATAAAAATTAATCCGAAACAATCGATAAAAATTGCATATGTTTTTAATGTCGCCTCAATATTGTATTTTAAATGAAACGAAATTACGTGATAATTAATATCGATATTATACAGGCAATTCAGATGGCTCGTTAAGTAATAAATGTACCAAATAAAAGTCCAACTGCAGGATCTTCACGCAGGAAATATCGCGTGCACTTGCTTTTCAAGAGAGATGCCAAAGATTAGCGCGTTAAGTTTCCAATTATCTTTACACGTATCTTCCCTTTGTTCCACAAAACGACATAGCTTCATAGAAAAAAGATTACCACGAGTGGCCGTCTTTAGAATTTTCCGACAAAATTGCCTTCTCTCCCCCGGAGAAATGAAACATGTCGAGAAACGGGAAGCACCGCTGGACTCTCGAAGTGGCTTGTTCGCGAAATAAAGTCGCGGTATCAGGGGTTAAGCGAGTAGATAGAGAACGGGAAGAGCAAAAGATACAGAGAGGGTGTGAGAGAAAAGGAATGAGAGAGAAAGAGAGGAAAACTGCGACCGAGAGATGGAACAGTAAGAGTGAGATTCACCACCCTCGCTCGTCCTTGCAGGCGCTGTCACAACTTCCCCCCCCCCCTCTCTCTCTCTCTCTCTCTCTCTCTCTCGTCTCTCACTATATAGTTTAGCCGAACCCCGTGGCCAATGGCGGTACGCAGCTGAGCCATTATTGGAAACTCGTTACATGCACGGTGCCACCAGCGCCGCCGTTACAAAGGCGCTGGCCCCCGGTGGCTGGCCGTGTTACACGAGTACCCGAGAAGAAGCGAGAGAGGAGCCCGTGCGACTACGTCGTCGCCGTCGCCGTTAGATTGCAGGCTCGACGTTATAATGCGCTGCCGACTGACGTGACGCAGTACATTGCACCGTATATCGTGAAGAGGAAGAAGAGGGAGGGAAGGCTGTCTTCGCTACGCTTGGGCGCCGAATTTCTCGTTCACCCACTACTCGCCCACCCAAAGTTAAACGTCTCGTTTCCGCCTGCACCGCGCGATTTCTCCCCTTCCGGGAGAGATGCTCGCGTTCCGAATTATCGTCATCTATACCCCGTAATTTACATGTAAATATCAGACGTGGGAAGGAAAAATCCTGGGATACTCTTGCGCGCGCTCGGCTCCCCTTGAATCTTTGGAATTTTAGATTTTCGCAGTCCTCGAGTCCTTGAGACTCTAAAATTTCTCCGAGTAGGCGAAGCGTTGGTGTATTTGAGTAGGCGAAGCGCCCCGGCTTCTTGAAGATTCTCGTGTACCTGCCGAATCTTTGAACCTGAAAATATTTTTGGAACCCCTCAGGCTTTTAAATGCCCCAATTTTGTCATTCGTGTAAGTTCTCGAGATTCCAGATTCTTCAGAAATTTAAATTCTGAAACATTACATCCGGATCTTGTCTTATCATCAAAGACGCGCGATCATCGTGATCTTCAAGTTTTACGAACTCGGAATTTTTGCCCAATTTCAAAAAAATCTACATGGAAAGAGGGGTTTAAAATATCTAAAATTAGCTAAATAGGCAGCTCTAAAAATAATTGTGTTGAACTATTAAAATAAAATTTTGTACATTTTTGTAAAGTTAATGCTTATAATTATCTAACTATATCTTACATTATTATCTCATGTTACTTGTTCACTTACTCATAAATTATTTTGACATTAAAAAATGTATCAATTTAACACAAAATAATCAAATAATACAATCACATTATATTAATTTAATATTCGGATATGTTAAAAATTCAATACAAAATTTTAACAAGACTTGTTAAAGGAGTGGACCGTTTCTAACATAAATGCAAAATGTTTTTTACTGTGTGTATAAAAAAGAATAATTTTATTTACAAGTTATGACTTTATACGCGTGTGTCTAAATTTAATAATAGGTCCCAAAGTTACTCACTGTAATTTTTGTAATTTTACATGTAATTTATAGTGAATAACATTTTAGCAATCATCTCTTACATAATTATTTTGGTGATTCAAACAAAATTATTTTCAGAACTGTTTCAGAACAAAATTTTTAAATACTTCAACAAAACCGTTCTTTCTGTGCGTACATTCTGGAATATTGCGACTTTGATATATTTGGTATATATTTTTTCGACATTACCTCGACCCGCACAAAAATTCCGTTAAATCCTTATCTTGTATACCGCTCGTTACATGGCGTGATGAATCACTTATGCTAATCCGGAGAATAAACGGACCAATTTCGGGGTCTAGTTCCTTACGAAGCATTAAGTCTCGCACGAGCGTGTCACTCGGTCACGCGATGACGGCCTCATGAATCATCGGTGGTATCCCTCTAACCTCCCCTCCTCCCCCCCTCCCCACGGTCACCCTCCGCGGTCTTAGGGGGCGGAAGAGGTTGTGCAACCCGAGCGAACGTGATGCGCGTTTCATATCGACGAAATCCGAGCTATCGACGAGAGAGGGGGGAGACACGGGGGGTTGCGTATCGCGTGTCCTGGATCATCGGCGATCCTGGCCGATCCTGGTACGTAGGATACGTATGCGCGTCTCGCCTTTGGTCCGCTCGAAGCCGTATTCGCGCTGATTGCCGTTCGGTGATCCGCGATTAATTTATTGCGTAAACGCGCGAAACCAGACCGGGCCGTTAATTCCTATCTATTAATTGCCTCATGGTCGCGGTATCGCAAAATGCAGGAAAGATATACGTCATTCAGGAAGAATTGTATCACAGTTCATATAATAAAAGATTCTAAATAATATCATAGATGGTTTGTATATCTTTGATCTGATTTAGATTCAGATTACAAAATTGCAAAAAACTTCAACTGGAGTTAATTAAAGAATTTGGTTATTCTAATGCAGACATATATGGACATTATTTTAATAGATAATTTACAATTTTTTTAGGTTCTTCATTAACCCCTTTATAGAACGAGAAAATCACTATAATGGCGCTGAAACACGTTCTGGGGCAAGGAATACAATGAAATGATGAATTATAACAAATCTTATTCAAGGAAAAGAGATTTGTAAGATTTATAAGATGGTCCGCCGTCCTCTAAAAGTTAGATTATAACTTTTGAATTAGCGACAATTTTAATTAATAGTGTTTTACTAAGTTATACTTTCTCTCTCAGTTATTTACTGTGCAGTTGGGTAATTGCATTCTTCTAAGAAAGACTTAATTTTTTTGGAACGTTTAGTTACTCGCACGCGCTTTTCTTATACAGCTACACTTTCATCTTACCGATCTTTCGGGATATTTTCTCAGACATGTCGCGAACTCTTTTTCGCAATGTATCCTGATCCGCGGAAGAGGGTAGAGTATTGTTTCAGGCTCTCCGTACGTATATAACGTACCCTTGTCGTATATTTTTATTAGGAGTTATTCTTCTTTTTTTTTTTCCTTCGCAAGTGCCTTGCATCGATTCCTCTTTGAATTTTCTGCTTCTTCTCTCTTTCTAGCTCGGGGGGATCGACGTAACGATCCACTTATGGAAAATGCCACGGTAAAGGAAGAAAGGCTCTTGTCGCTCACTCGGACATCATCCCCCGCAACTCCTTTCTGCACTCCTTCCTCTGCCTCTCTTCTTCATCTCCCACCCTGTGTCTTCGACCTGCTTATTCCTCGTCCATTCGCTATTCTGCTTTTTTTCGAAGAAGAGAATCCTCTTAGTCTTCTAGTGGCTTGTCGTCTTCCCCGCGCTCGACGGAATATGCTTTAGGTTTATAAAATCGCGCCTATAGATCGCGAGCTTCGCTAACAGGTGCGCCTATAGGGTGCCCGAAAGCTACGTATATATATCATATGTATCTACACTGAAAGAAATGATATTATATCAATAATGTATTACTTTATCGAAAATAATTTTGTTAAATCGATAGCACCAATAATAAAATAAATACGTCATGCTCTTGTTTTTATATTTTATTTGTTTCATTAATAATGTTATTAAATCAACAAAATGATTTCCAATTATAACAATGCTAATGATATAGCAATATTTTTCAGTATACTTGCACACGTGAAGAATGCTTTTCAAATTTTAAGATCCTCTCAGTCTCTGCATGCTCTCGTTTGTTAAAATAATCAAATCTTGAGTTATTATACTAACATCACAAGATAGTCGAATAAATTCTATAGATCCTTAAGCTTTTTAAAAGAAATTACAAGTCTTTAAATTTTACAAAAGTTCTATTTCGAAAAGTCTAAATTGACAGATTTCTCCTTCGCGCGATTTTTTAATGGATATCAAATCATTCTTGAAGGCAATGTCAATTTTCCTGTGTCAAATCAATCCTGTAATTTCTTAAATTTCCGTTTATAGAATACCGTGATCAAATTGTATATCGACTTAATTAGAGAATCAAGAATTTGTCAATAAATTCGTTGTGACGAATCATTCAGTTTCAAATTAACCTGCGTTGTCTTCTTTCCTTCTAAAAATCATGCAAAGTCAAGCCGTGCGAGTTTTCTGAGTCACCCGATACATGGTTTCCCAGCGACTACTCGCAAGCCTGTCGGCCGGGCTGAGAGACCGTACTTCGTCTTATCGCGAAGTGGCGGCTTATCGATTGGTCGCGCGGATGCATTGCTTTGCAAAGTGGAAATCGTCGGTGCACTTTAAGTCTTCGGAAGCTTTCGCGGATTGCACAATAAGTATCGGCGTTTTCGCAGGTAGCAAAACGGAGCTATCCCCCGGTTTTTCCCACCCGTCGAGCGTCACGGACTTAATGGACAAATCGTGCGATTTGTACGTGGAAATCGAATTTCGATTATCAGCCAATTATTAACGTTTGACGTTCCGATCCGCGGGACCTTCTCGAAAAAGAAACAGAAGGAAAAACAAAAAGAAAGAAACATCGCAACGATGACGTGAACGCGACCGAATCTTATACGAACACGTGTTCTCCTAAGCTCTTAAGTATTAAAACGCAATAATCCCCTCCGGCGTGGTTACGGTGTCTTACATAATCGGGACACGCTTAATGATTTTACGTTGGATAAGAGACTTACGTAATCTCATTAATATCGGAAATCCGCCGCGCCGTTCGCCGTTGGGCGAGTTATTTTTCGTTGTTGACGAAAGAAGGAGAGGGGAGTGGAGAAGAGAAAATGGAGTAATCCGTAATATTTAACTCTCCACATGCAACTTCAAAATAATATAATATGTTTCGTTAATCTTCATGTGTCGAGCATTACGACTTCGTGAAATATGAATTTCTCCGAGTTTCCTAAAACATTTTTGACGAATCGTGGAAAATGTGCGCGGGGATATGCATATCGGCTTATTTCGATTTCCGACGCGATCTTTTTTTTTTCCCGAGAAAAATCGGAGTCTCGATTCGTGTGAAAATATAATCTAGCCTGCTTTAAACACACGGCGGAGGATCGCTATTTTATGACTCGTCGCAAGGATCCGTTGGCCCAGTTTTGGGGTAAGGTAAAACGCTCGACAGATATTAATTCCCTTCTCGATAGAGATTTATTTGCAAACGTCCTGTCGATAGGATCACTGTTCGTTCGCCGATATTGGCAGACGGTCTCAAAATTGAAGAAACATCATACAAGTCTAATTCGTAGCCCCGTAAGTCATTTATCATTCGATCGTCTTGTGTGACGTGTTCAAATGACAGCGAGTGGAATAGGTACGCCGCACCTCCGGCGTTTTCTTACTTATCGATTAAGAGACTCGATTAACAAGATCGAATTAATTCTAAAATATTCTCATAGATTTTTAATGCGAGTGAATGAAATCATTGAACACTAAGCTGTGCCTTTAGTCAATCATTAGAATGTCCAATCAGTCATATTGAAAACTGGGACGAGGTTTTAAAAATTCACTCCGGTAACTAGAAGTACCGAGCGATCATTATTGACCGTTTCTATTTTTTAGATTCATATCATATTTCTTATACGAAAGATAGAATTCTGAAATTAGATTTTTCAATAATAATATCATATATTCTTCACTGAAATATTTATTATCATTTTCTTTTATTCAAATATTAGAAAATTTGAATTCTAATAAAAAATAAAAAATAAATGCACTGTAAGAGTCAACGCAAGCTGGTCAAAAATACATATTAAATGTTTTTTTTAAATAATATTATTGTCATTTAAATAAAAGAAATTTAATATGTCACATGATTATTTTTTTTATTTTTATAGTTATAATTTATTTATTTCGTCCCATAGATATCTAACTACTACTAGACTTGGATTTTAGAAAATAGCAGACAAGAGCCGAGGAAATAGTCGCTCCAACTGTTTTGTATATACATACATATACATGTATATTACACATACAATGTCGCCACCATTTTCTCGAAAGTTAGCAATCTAACAGCAGTACAGATATCTGTGCTTAGTTCCCTTTTAGCGAGGAAGAAACATTTGTAGTAATGTTAAATATCAGTTTGAACCTCGTGGTGGTCAATAAAACAGAGAGAACGTAATAAGTGATTTGAATTTTTAAGCAACTTTGTATTATATATTTTATTCTTCAAAACTTTTAAAGTGAATTGTCACTTTGAAGAATGAAATCTCACCCTTAAAGATGGAAAACTGAGTCACTCTTTTTCAAGATTGGCTCAATTTTCACTCTTTAGAGTGAAATTCTACTCCAAAGAATTCTGAAAGTAAATATCGTGAGAAAACTACATATCATTTCACTTAAATTTGATAATTTCCTTATTTTTTTCTGTCTTTTTAAATCAATAATTAGATTACTTTTATTTACCAAGGTTTAGATTACAAATATTTTATCATTAAAAGTGTGAAGTGTATTAAGAGAGTTGTCAATTTTCTCGTACGTGAAATTTACGCATCAATCGCAATATTAGGTACACCATTCAATATCAATAGCGTTCTAAACATTAACCATAAATTGATGATGGATCACTGGAAACGAAGAGAACGAAATCTTAAAAACTTTTAAATATTTAAATTATGTTATTTTTAAATTTCAGAGAGCACTTTCGCGAAACGTTTATTATTCGGGAATTTCCTCCACGAGCTTCACGCATTCGATATTCAGACGAAGCATATTATAAACTATTTGTTTACGTAGCTCGCTCAGAATTTACAAGCTCTTGCGGATCCGTGTGGTATATTTACCGGGGCAGGGGGTTTGCGAGTTCCACTTTCGCGAGAACATGACACACTTCCTTCCACTTCGCCGCCTCGCTGTAGGTATTTCTCACAAAACGGACAACCGCATGTGTTCGTAATGACGCCCGGCCAGCTTTCTCTCTCTCTCTCGTTCTCTCGCTCTCTCTCGTGGCCGAAAGGTTGCCTTTAATTAGCATAACCGTCGTGCAACGTACGGCAACGCCAGCCGGAGCCAACGTTGCGTCCGCGCCCCCGCCTCGGTGGTAATATGCACCCCAACTAGTCCTTGAGTTATTGCCTGATCAATAATCTATATGTAGTACCAGCGGCACCGTAGGGCGAGCTGCTGTCCGCGTAACCCGCGCAGGCACGAAGCTCGCCATAAGCTCCGAGTCCTATGCATCGCAGCTGCGTATCGCTAACGTATAAATCTCGAGAGCTGGACCAGCCAGTCGCCCCCGGCGTGAAAAAGGTGCATGGCGGACAATTGCTGGAGAGGAATTTTCTTGGAGAGAAACATACCCCTCGCGTCGCTTCGGTCTCTCTAAAATCGTCTTGACCGGACTGTTGAAATAATGAACGTGACGGTGTGCGTGTGATTTCTTATATAGGGTGTTCTATAAATGATTTGGTAGTAGTATAGATATAATTATAATTTTGGTCTGTGGGGGACCAAGAATAAATTATAATTTTTATAATTATAGAAATAAAAGAGAATGTAATAAAAGTAATATTATTGTCATTTTAAATAAAAAAATTTAAGGTACACATTTTGAGAGCTAATCGCTTGTGTTGGTTCTTATAGACACTTTACATTCCTTTTTATTTTTTTTAAAGATTAAGTTCTACTATTTGAATGAAAAAGTGATAAGAAATAAAATACGAGTATTCCATTATAAAGAACATACTAATATTATTATTGAAAAGTCAAAAAATTGTGAAATCCTATCTTTCATACAAGAAATATGATATTAATTAATCTAAAAAATGGATACGGTCAATAACGATCGCTTGGTACAACTGGAAAATAAGTGATATTATATAACAAAAATAAGTTGGAAATATAAAATAAAATTTTGTATATTATAAACTTTATTTTCGGGGAAATTAACTTTAAATATTCGAGACTTAACGGATCTCACTGGATTACTACTCTCTGCTTATGCTTGTGTTTATTGTATTGGATAATCGGAAATACACAATGAAACAGAATATTCATGCACGATGAACGGTATTATTTTATAAATTGATGAAAATGTTGTCCGAAGACAAAGTCCCATATGAAAAAATTTTATTCTCTACATTTTTGACTTATTTTTTCATGTTGAATCATTTCCTTTCTAGTTGTATCACCATTTGCGAAACACTTCGTGTAAATAAAAAAATAAACTGAAAATATAGAATAAAATTTTTTGTTTTCGGCAAAATCAACTTTAAATATTCTTCATAGATTTTTTAATATAAAATTTAAATGGTTTAAAAATACACAGAAGGAATTAATCTCAATCGGATCCACGGATTTTTATACATCAAATTAATATAATTTATAAAGAACGTAACACTGAAAGATTTTTGTTCTTTTAAAGGTCAAAGTTCGAAGAATAAGATTATATAACTTAAAATTCTGTAAGCAATCTCGTGAGAAATATTTGTCACAAACAATTTTTTATAACATAAATGAAAAAATGCCCGAGACCCTCGAATATCGATTGAGGTTAAAAGAAACATCCGAGCCCAACGTTCCTCCTAACCCTTCTGGAGGATCGCGATGGGATCTTTCTAGGACAGAGTGGGATTTTCATATTTCACCGGGCACAGACGCGGCGGACGCGTGGCAAAGTGGGTCGCGCAAATTTCCCATCGTCCCATCGTGTACGCTCAGGCACGTTCCGAAAAGCAAGGCTTACAAAAGAGAAGAGCATTCTCCGGAATAGTTGGCTCTCTCCAAAAATACCTCCCATTACCTGATCAATAATCTATACGCGATACCAGCGGCCGCTCAACTGTGATGGTGTGTCCAAGTAATCGTGCGATCACGAAACTACCGCGGCGGGCGGCGGCAAGCGAGCGAGCCTCGCGAGCGAGCCTCGCAGCCTCGAGCACTGAATATTGCAGCGACGAACGCGGTCGGCGAATAAATCTCCCGCTCCCGCTCGCGCGGCGATCGTTAAAAAAAAAAAGCCGCGCGATAACTTGTGCTCGGCCGCGATGAAAAATGCGTTAAAGTCGTGGGAGAGAAATTAAAAGTTGCGCGCGGGCTCGGCGCGCGGAACGCATCCCCAACGAGCCGATCCGCTCCGGATGGACTCGCAGAGAGACCATGCGATGCACCGCATACAACCACGCGCGAAATAATTAATCGAAGGATTGCGATATTTGTGGTCGTGAAACGAGTTGCGGGATGAACGATGATGCGAAGCGAAGACACGGGCCACACAACCCAGATCGAATTGGGTCAACGAGACCCGCACGTTTTCTATTTTTAAATAAAAGTTAAAGAGTTAAGGGAGATAAAAGATTGTTCTTTTTCTGTATAGAAAAAAAATTTGACTAAGTTAATTTAATATTAAACGAAATATAAAATTAAAGACAATTAAATCAATTTAATTAATGAACAATTTTTTTCTTAGTGTGCATCTTCTTAAAGCCTCCACTGATATGTTTTAAAGCCGCAGTTGGCAAAATTTTACCGCAAAAAACCAGTAAATATTTTAGGCTTTATAAGACAAGAGACAAATTAAATCGAATAATTAAACAAATATTTATGTAACAAGAGAGAAAATAAATGATTTTTTAATAATGTATTAATAATAATATTTAAATTCAAAATATAATAATATAATAATGCGCGCGGGTAATAATAATAATACTAATATACAAAAACAAACAAGCGGGATGTCATAATTCGCCAACCTGTATTTTAAAATTATTAATTATCTCTCCAAGAGGATTATATTTATGATCTCCAAATATCTTTAATTTCAAATTCGTAAATTTTATTTTGGATAAATACTGAGTGACTCGAAACTCGATCCACTTCAATCTTAATTCACATCTTAATTCAATACCACACTCCGAACATACTAAAGATTGACAGAATGAATTAGAAAGAATTAACACATGCGATACGTAAAACTGCAGCGCGGCGGTCCCGCTTCGTTCGTCGCTCTGCGAGAATCGCCAGAGAGAATCCAAAAACCAGTGATCGAACACAGCGAGCACGAATTGAATTGTGCTGGCTCGTTCGTGCAAATCGCGAACCCGCTCCTCCGCGAATTACTGGTTTCGCGAGCCTGTTGAGTATCGAATCGCGGCAGCCGGTTCTTTCCTGTACCGCGAAAATTATCGACTGGCGCAAAACGCATCGAAAGTCCAAAAGAAATCGCGCTTGAAATATTAAGCCATCGTACAAAAGTCTTATTACAAGAAACTTAATCTATTTATATTTTCAGTTTCTTTTTTAATTTTCACTATTTACTATATTTTTTTCTTTCTTTCATTTTTGCTTCTTGCATCTTACTGTTAAATATAAAAAAAAGGCAAAGGTAACCCAATGCTTAAATTACATTGATTTTTCAACAAAATATTTGCCAGTTTCCAAATCAGAGAGAGGACAAAAAAATACATAAAATTTAAAAATATTAAAAATCAGGTAAAAGTTATGGAATTTTAGGATTTTTTGTGACAACCCTGTATTTATAACTTCCATATGTGTCAAAATGTAAATCAATCCATTACTGTGATTAAATTGCTCGGTAAATAAACAACATTCATCACATACGCACTCAGTAAATAATAAACTAAATTTGAATCAAAGTACATATCTTAAGTTAAATTGTTTAACTCCATTATTTTAGTTAAATTAACAATATATTGAAGTACCGATATATAGAAATAATTAAAAATTATCATTCAAATTAATAACTCAAATTGAGTATAAATCGACGTCATGAATCTAGAAGTGCATATTATAACTGCCCTTTTATGTAATAATATTTGTATGCTTTAAGGGATGCAGTCGCGGATCTTCTAATAAACGATGCTTCTGATTCTATGCATTTTAAGGCAATAGTCATATATATATATATATATATATAAATGCAAGAATTAGAGAGATCTAATAAGTAATAATAATTAAAAATTAATATGCAATAGACGTCAATATGCAATGATAGAAAAAGCAAAATAATCGAATCGTTGAATAACAATTTGGTTATAAATTATCCGATGAAGGTGGAGTTACAATGGAGTTTAACAATTTCTTTCGGCGAAAAATGACGCAGATCGCGGAACCGTCGGGGGTGGAACTCGAGATTTTAATCCGCGATACCTGCGCTCGAATACAAATGCCGCTGTCATCGTCCGTGCCGGCTCGCTCGTGCGCATTTATTAAAATGATTATTGTGTTTTCGAGATAATAAACGGGAAAACAAATTTTCGTTAGCCATTTTCGTTATGACTATATATACGGGGGCGGCAGGCGCGCGAGGCATGACGATTATTAAACGAGTTTAAAAACGCACCGGACATTCGGGCATTCTAAATGTGCAGCTATACGTAAATTACGAGGAATTTATTTATTTGCGGATTTAACGCAGCTTCGTGTACTGCAACATATGTACACATATCAAGAGCGGAATATTTTGCACGAATGTTTTTCGATACGTTTTCCAAACTTCGAACTTGAACGAAATACGAAGTACAATCGTGGGCATCTTTCTCTTTTCCCCTGCCGCGTCCAAAGAAAAATCGTGTGAGATCTTGTGAATAGCCTTGGAAATCCGGTGATTCCGGAAATTAGTCGAAGACGCGCGCTCTCGCGATTCGAGGACTCGCCACTGTTCGTCGCGTGTCTCCAAAAAATCTGACGCCACCGAAACTCACTTGTCTGAAAAATACGAGGGTTCAGTCACCCCCGGACACGTCCGTGTTATCATCCTTCCGCTTCCCACGTGTGCGTGGAGAGTTCGAGTTGAAAAAGTTGGTCGAAGTGACTGTAGGGACCAGGGCGGGGGCGGGGCACGAACGCGGGGGTGGTGGACGGCGCGAGGTGGTTGCGGAAGGGTGGCAAGGGAGACGGGGAAAGGGGGTAGGCCGGGGACTCGTATCGAAAATTCCTCGCATTTCGTAGCCGATGACGGGTAGGTACTAATTTCGATAGCCTCGAAAACGTCGGCGGCGGCGGCGGCGGCGGCAGTGGCAGCGAGAGGGTGGCAGGACGGGCGGGGGACAGCAGGGGGACGCGAATCCACCCTCATCCTCCCTCCCGCTCGCGCGCCGGCCCAGCACGGAAAGAGGCCGCGCCGACCAGTCCGGTTCTGGTTCGACGCAGTTCGGTTCGGTTCCTAGCCAGTAAGCGGCAGATTAAAGAGAAATGGCTACACGTTCATATTGATTTTTGTCCTCAGTTCGCGGGTTGCCGTGGGGTGGGTAGAAACGAGCGGCTGGATCGGAGGGCTGCGGGAAGGGCGGAGGACGGTCGGTTGAGGGTGGTCGCCGAGAGGGAGACCACCAATCTTTGCGCCCCCCCACCTCCTCATCCTCCTTCTCCTCTTCCTCCTCCGTCTCTCTTTCCTCTTCGCCTTCTCTCCGCGCGTCTATACCCAGAGTACACGCTTCTCTCTCTTCCTCTCTCTATCCCCCTTTCCTTCCTTCCGCCCTCTTTCTCCGTCGTACACCCTTCGATTCCCTCGCCAGCCAGCCGTCTACCCTCTCTCCTTTCTCCGCTCCCCTTTCCTTCTTCCGTTCGCCGTTCCCCTCGCCGCCCTACCCTCCCTATCTGCGAGCTTCGTGCTCGTCCCCCTCGCCTTCCGTCCCTTGTCCGTGTTGTCTCCCTCTGTCTGTCTAGCCTCTTCGTTTCCCTCTTTCATCCCTTCCCGCACGTCACCGTACCCTTCTTCGTCCCACTTGCCTCACTACCAGGTTTTTATTCCCCTTTCGCTTCCGTCGTGTCTCCGTCTCTCTTTTCCTCCTTTTCCGTTGCACTCTTTCTCACTCTTCTTTACCCTCTTCCTCCGATCTACATCCCTCCCTCCTACCTTTATCCCCCTTCGGCGCTATTTCGAACTCTCTCCTTTTTATTTCCCTTCTATCTCCCTGTCAGTCTCCGGGAACTTGCGCTAGGCCTTTCCATTCCTTTTCCACCCCTCCCAGAAAACTCGTCAAAAAATATACATTCTGACGGCCCGCAATACGTCGATGGTCGACGACGCTGCAAGGGAAAGAAGGCCGACGATGATGCGGCTCAAAAAATAGAGAATAACTGCAGCATTAAATGTAGGCTAACGTTAGAGATTCGCCTTGACCCTTTATTTATTCCATTAGTTTGAGGTTTACTTGACGTCTTCCTTATTTAGTTAAAATAAGAATTTAACTAAATTGGTGGCACATATAAATACCTCAAAAAAGTAGGGCTTCTCCTCTTCTTCTCTGTTTCCCTTCTTTAAACTTTCGCCTTGTAATCTACCAACTCTATAGCCTATCCTTTAATTGATACACCAGTGATACGGTGATATTTTATAAGAACTCCAGGAAATTAATTTTAGAATCAAAGAAGACTCTAATAATGAATATTTCAATTAATTTTAACCCTCCGGAATCAACGATAAGTTTATTGGTCTCACTTTAATTATATCTTTGTCAAAAAAAGTCAAACAATTCAATTTTCTTTGTTCCATCTGCAGCAAATTCGAATTATTCTTATTAAAATATATTTTGTATTCATTTTTTATTACTTCGATTTTTTAAAATTAATTAGTCCCTTTTGATTAAAAAAATTAACCTTCTAGTATATAGGAAGATAATTGAAAGATACGATAGACGCGATAGGCGAAATGGTCAGAAGACTAAAAAAAAATGTAAATTTTGAGTTATATATTTTATTATATTATTTTAAATTTGTGCATTAGTTATATTCTCGTGAAACAGAAAAATGTCACAGTAACTTTTGGGTATCTAAACAATATTTTTCATTTTTCTCTCTTTCCCAAAACAAGGTTCTAAAAAAATTATACGTAAATTGCCGTGATCGCCCTTTACTTGAAGGTTAAATGGATTCCACACATATCTAGCGATTGTATTACAGATTTTGACCAACTCCAGAGAAGGTTAATTTCAAGAAATATAAAAATAATAAACTTTAAGACTTTTGGACATTTGGGCAATACCGTTTGTTTTCCTTTTCCAAAACGAGGTTCTAAAGAAAATTACTAAAGAAATTACTAAAGAATTACTATGGACTGCAGTGGCCGTCCTACTTAGAGATTAAATGAGTCTTATAAATCCAATGATTGCGTTACAAATTTTACCAATTTAAGAGAATTCATTCAAAAAAAAAGAAAAAAAGATTAATTTTGTTAAATCGATCGAATCTATCTCTTGAACTCTTCACTTCGAGGTACTCTTAGTGTTTCGCATTTTAAATAGCGATTCCTTGAAAGGTTAAACAATTTCTGTATCCATTCACGTCCGAGGAGGAAGCAAAACGGAATTGGAAATTCGCGCATTACGAGACTCTCCCATACTCGTCGAGTACCAGCTGCGCGACGGTAGGCGCGTCGCGCTGCGCTACCGCACGGGGATGTTCTGGGAGGGGGGGGGGGGGACTTTCTTGCGGCCCACCGAAATCGATTACTCGCTCGCACACGCTTTCGCACACGACTCCCGCGCCCAGAACACACCGAGTTCTGTCGTCCGCAAACACAATTCGAGTGAGCGACCTTGCGGTTTAAATTCTAACTTCTGTCGTGCCACGAGGTAATACAATTATTTCGCCGGTAGCTCGCCGGTTCCCGCGGCTGGAAATTGCGCGGACAGAAAATTGGATTTACATCGAGGGGCGGAGGACGCGGGGGGGTGACGGAGAGGGCGAGCTGGCGGAACCACCCACCGATCTACTTACTATCGTACAATTGTTGCTGCATAATTCGGCGGGACCTTGAGGCCGAGAGCTGAATTACCGTCGACGGTAAATACCCTTTAATTCATCCATTTCGACGTGTTTCCCGCGCACGAGTTTTATATCCGATTTACGTTCGCGCGAATCAATCGTGAGAGGTATTGCGGAACAATTTAACGATTTTCCGCGAGGGACGTCTCTTCCTATTCACGACTTCGCCAACTTCGAGAGCGATAAAAGACGACAAGATGTTCGAATCTTCTACAATCGACGCGAAGATATTTAACCGCAGCCGCGCCGTTCTCTCATTCGAGGAAGATAATTTCAAAAATCTACCAAGTACGCCCCAGGCTATTACGAGCTTAATTACTAAATCAGAATTAATTACTTAGTGACCCAATAATTCAATCACGACGTAGGAAGAATCAATAACCTTTACAGCTGGCGCAAACTTTGTCGCGCTCATTTTTGTTAGAAGCAACGATATATATAACTGGGTCGAAGAAAGGGCCCCTGGGAATTGCGTTCGGGGGTCGGGAGGGAAAAGTATCCTTACGGAAGGAGAAGTAATTTCTTCCGTCGTCGTCGCGAAGATTCTGGGTCCCGCGGATGGCGCGGCGGCGGCCGTGTCCCCCGGGCGAAACTTGACAAATTCTCAATAAAATCGCTAATTGGCCAGTTATTTCATCCCTCTCGCTCGCTCTTGGAAAAAGAATCCAGCGACGTCGGACTCTCGGCCGACCGCGCGCAACCTCCGGCCGTACTCCCACAGCCCCTCCGTCCGCCTCCCCCCCCCTCCCCCTCTCCACTGCCCCTTCGAGTCGTCTCGTATACCCCGCGGCTATCAATGTATAGTCCCGCGCGCTATCGATCGATCGAGTCCGGCTTTCATTTTTTGCTTATTTGACTTTTCGGCTCTGGACGTCCGTTCCGTTCGTTCATTCGTTCGTTCGTTCGTTCGCTCGTTCGTCCGTCCGTTCGTTAGCTCTTCTTCGAGAGCTATCGAACGACGCAGCGGCGCAAATAATTCCCGGGGATAACCCCGGGCCGAAGCTTCGCGACGCACAGTGGAAAAAACCCTTCGGAGGTCGGCCCTTTTTCGGGGCCCTCCGCCGCGTTGACCTCCTCCTCCTCCTCCCACCGCATGTATCGCTGATCGGAATGTTAATTAGATGCGAGAAGCACGTAAAACAATTCTCCCAGGATGCGCGTCTAATGCTGATCCTCTAGGAGGGTTTCGCGAAAGACTAAACCACTTTTTCTAAAGTCTCAGGAATTTGTCCTGAAGTTTAGAAAATAAAATTTAGATCAACTATCTCGAGTTCCCCCGTCCCCTCCCCCTCATCGCAAGATGCTATTAATCCCTGAATGGCCCAAAGTAATAATCCGCTTTCTATAAGATGCTTGAAGGAATCAGTCTTCAACTTCGGAAAAGAAAATTTAGATCGTCTCAAGTTTCTCAAAAAGAAACTGGGTTACTCTTTTAAATACGAGACCGACGACGAGCATTACATCTGAAGCTCCTCAATAATAACGATCTTTTTTAAAATGTGAATAAATAAATAAATTAACAGTCTTTGATTAGATTTCTAAGAAGTAAGATAGAACTTGTAGTTCGTGACATATAGATTGTTAAACGACTTTGATTGGGGCCTCAAACCCTCTAAAAAAAAGTTTTTAGACATTTTTTCTGCAAAAAGGAAATCAAAGATTCATAAAGAGGTATTAAAAGTATTAGAAATGTAAAAAAAAGTTTACTTTTTTGAAGGAATTGGCGGCGATCGATTTAATGGACCGCTTTTCAGTGAGCATCAAGATTATCACGAAACGATTTGGCTTAGAACAAAAGACCAAGAAATTTTTCTACACAATATTTACTAAAGAAATACGTAGAAGTTTTCTGAAATATGCTTTTTGTGAAAATGGTGAACAAGTATCATTTTTTATCAAAAAATTTTGCACAAAGGTTAATATTACAACAATATAGTTTTTAACTAATCGAAAAATCGTTACGTACTTCCTTAGACAATAATAAATATTATAGATTTTCTGCAAGTTTCAAATAAATCGAATAAAAATTGTAGAAGTTACGCGATTTGGAAAATGTCATTTTGAGGAAAATGCGTTAAAGTTTTCGTATGAGGACGCGCTCCAAAGAATCAGCTTGTAACTTTGTTTGTAAACAGTTCGAATTTTTCATTCCAACTAGTGGGACTATATTTTTACGTGTATAAACTATCATTTATTTAAGCGAAAAAAAATATTCGACCTTTTCAAAATTTCAAAGTGGTATAAGGCCTTAACGCACACAGTTTAATCGTCAAAGATAATCGACAAATAAATCGGAATTTCTGCTTCAGTAAATAGGGACCGGATTCCGAGAGGGTTAAAAAATCGTGGCGATAGCTGGGGAGATTTTCTCGCGAAATATTCTCGGTTATTGACGCTGATACTCTCTCTCAGCTTCGGGATGCACCGTTCGCCACCGCAGCCTTCGAAACTCCGACGGCGGCGGTGGCGGCGGGTATTCTCGTTGGACTCTATCGCATTATTAATAAAATATTATATAACGGCGCTTTATAAAAAGTGTGGGTAGCCAACGGGGGACGCGCGGCGGTGGGGAAAGACCGCGGGTGGCGGTGTGTGTGTGTTTTGTGTGTTGTGTGCGTGTATATATATGTGTATGTGTGTGCGGTTCGAGGCGGGCTCGAATAAACCACAGATACGCGCGCGACCGTAGCGAGGCTACCGACCTCGAGAGAAAGAGAGATAGCGAGAGGGATGGAGGGATGAAACGGCGAGATGAGGAACCGAAGGATGAAAACGGGGCGGAAGATAGAGATGGAGAGAGTGAGGCGAAATTCTGGACGATATATCGCGACTAAAACCAAACTGACGGAATGCCAAAACTTTTTTGTAATTAAATTTTTCGCCTCCCTCGCGGTGAGCGAGAGGGATGGACGCGCGGAATACGGTCGGTGGGGAGGGGGGAAGGATGGAGAGAACGGAGCCGAGTTGTGCCGGGGGTTTGCACCCAGTATGCACCCGCAGCGCTTTTTTCGTTGGGGGTGTGTATGAGCGCCGACATCACTGATTCGCCCTCTTTATTCTATTTCGCCTTTTTTTTTTTTCACCTCTCGCTCTCGCGCAGTTACGCGATCCCTCGTAAAAGGCGTGTGCTCGTGTTTTTGTTTACGCGAATTAGCCGACCGGTTGTTGCTTTTCCTCCCAAAAACCCCCTCCCCTCTGACTTTTCCGCGAGGATATTTGGACAATAATAAACCGTAGGTACATGAGGACAAGCATTGTTTTCATTAGAAATAATTATTAGAGCCTTTTTTGAGGACTACGACTGATATAATTCACAAACTATTCTAACTGTTTATTAAAAGCGTCTTAATTTTAATTCGAGAATTTTAAATGTGTTTATTAATTTTTTGATCTCTTAAAGTCCCGTTGGGCTACCAACTTTAAATATGAATTTTTAATTTAATTTGATTAAAAAAGTTTGGAGATTTTTTTTAGTGAAAAAAGACTTTGTTGATTCAAGGTTCAACAAACCTTTATTCATTTTTTTTAATGGTTTTCTACTATTAGTAATATAATACATATATTTCACGGTAATTTAACACAAATGGAAACATACGTGAGCCATAAGTGTAAAGCATCCTTACTTTGCAATTTCTTTAAGACAATAATATATATAAAATATAAAATTCAAAGGAAAACTAACAAAATAAAAATTATTATAAAAATAAATACTCTTTTTCAATAAAAAACTGTTTTTAAAATTATTTTTCATTTTGTTGGGATGCTTTGTACTTTTAACCAGGGCTGAATAATTCGTAATAAATAATATTTACAGTAATAATATTATTATTAATATGTAAATATTACTTATTACTAATATTATTATTATTATTACTAATATATAATATATTAATATTACTAATATATAATATAATATATTATTACTAACATATAAATATTACTTATTACTAATACAATGAATGATGAGTAACACAAATGATATGATAATATGATAAAACATTAAAATGCACGGAAGTAGAAATAAAAATGGTACAAGGATCACGCGTCAGATGACAATTTAAACCGAAAGAGAAGAATGGCACAGTTACATAATCGAGAGCACTATATCATCGGGGAAAGAAAGAGAGACAGGAGGGAAAGAGTGCGTGTGTGGTGCAATCGATGCCTTTTACTTACTCTCGAAGCGGGGCAGCGACACATGAAAGAGAAAAAAACAACAAGAAGGGAAAAAAGCACCGCGGCGGAGTGGTCCGTAAAAATTGCCGGGGTGGCCGTGCGACGGTGCCTAATAACCAAATTTGCCCATATTTCCCGGGGCCGCAACTACAATATCGCCCGCGGCCGCCCTTAAATAGCAAGGAAGCCCGCCTCGCTCGCCCGGTATCGCAAAAGGTTAAAAAAAAAAAAAAAAGAGAAGAGAAAACTCGGCAACCGCGAGAGCGCGGGGGAGGGCGAGGCCCCCGCAAAAACGAAGAAAAAAGGTTGAAGGCGCGCACACGCGGCGTACATCCCCCGACCTCCCGCACCCCCTTTCCAATCCCCTCGACCGCCGCGCGCCCCTACCTCGCGCCGCCGATGGATGAAAAATATGTAATTTTTATTAATTGTACCTTTATTAATTTTCGCGGGCAGAACGGCGGCCAGGAATACGAGGGGGATGAAAGGGGGTCGCTCGCTCGCTCGCTCGGTCGGTCTGGAACGCGGTGCACCATTGCCGCGCGATGCAGAGATATATACATATGCTCGAGTTTCTATATATATAATATATATGTATATATTATATACAATATACGTATACATATATATGTATGTATTACCGAGGGTTACATAGGGGTGACAGCGCGCGCGCGCGATGTATGCACGCGCATCCTCGTGCACAGGTGCACCCACAAAGACACACGCACGCACGCACACAGCCAGGCGCAGGTGTGCGTGTCGCACGATCTTACTCGATATTGGCAACGGTGCATATGTCGTGAGATGCATTCGCGACCCGATGACGCGCTGCAAAGTAATTGCGCGCGAGTTTCGCGGCCTACCGAACATGGAGAGAACAGAGGCTGTTTAGAGAGGAAAAAAATAAGCGACAGATTGACAAAAGCGCGCGACTATATTCGCAAAATTACAAAGGAAAGTAGAATGTAGGCGAAAATGGAGATGCAACTGACGGTTTATCGTTTTGATAATTATCGAGTCTATAATTATATACAATTAAATCACGCAGACTAGTAAAAATGAACGTTCCACGCGTGTTTGCGTGTAATTATTTAGCGCGATGACATAAAATTCGATTAATAGATAATATGATAAATTAATAACGTTAATAACGCGGCACACACGTGTCTTGAAAGGGCAGCTTAATGGATTTCAAAAACACGATAATGGCAATGGAAGCTTCGCGTTAACGTTAATATAATTGACAGCTTTCTATTCCGCTCTCTTTCTCTCTCTCTCTCTCTCTCGCACCTCGGAAAAACGGGTTATTGTATCTTGACGGTCAGACGCATCTTACTAATTGCGCGTTCCGGATTAATTTCGGGATCCGATATTAACACGCATACCCCACACGTACACACATGCGCACGCACACGCGTCTTCCTATGGTACATACGGCAGCAAACAGGGTGTGTGTACCGATGTGCGGCGCGACACAGTCGTCGTCGTCATCGTCGTCGGGCAGCCAGATGTTAATCGTATATGCGTGTATTACACGCGTATGTACACAAGCCTGCGCGGATGATATACCCGTAATCCGTGTCGCTAATTACATATGTAGATGCGCGGCGCGGGAGGAAAGGGGCGCGCCTCGCTCGGACGCACGTGTGCGTGCGCGCGCGTGCGTATTGCGTACGTGTGCGTTCACCCACGCGGATTTCCGCGCCAATAAGACGCAATACGTGCGCCTCGGTACATACGTTGTACACACGGCGTACATACCCCGTCACGCCGATGAAGCCTCGGCACATATTGCGTGCGTGCGTGCATGCGTGCGTACGTGCGCGCGAGCGCGTAATCACGCGTTCAAAGCGGGAGAGAGGCTCAGCGGGATAATAATCACTCCCGCCACATTGTCCAACTATATTAACTCCTCATGATTCCTAGGACGTCTTCACGCTCGCCTTCATGGAGACACAGCTGGGAACGTGGACCGTGTCGAAATGCGTATCGAGACCGATTGCGATGGTTAAACGCGTGATTGAAAATGTCTTCGTTACGTGTGCAACGAATACCGCGATCACTCGACGTCACCGTGATGTGAGAGTAGGACCAAGCGTTAAAATATTGACAGCGAATTGTGAGGGACGCGTGAATGGTTAGAAAATTATATTCTCTTGTGTGAGTCTAATAATATAGATCGTTTTCCAGCTGTTGCGAAACAAAGCGAAGTCTATGAAAGCACCTCGCGCGAAAAAACAGTTTATTACAGAATTCTATTATATATATAATAATTCGTTTGTAAATAGAAATTAGAATACTTATTGACGAACTTTAAAATTAGTTTAGCAATTAATATTGTAATAATTGTAATAGCATCATATTTGTTCAAATTATCATTTTCTAGTTGCTTACAGAAAAAAAAGAGGAATAAAGGAAGAATATACTTTTACTCCTCTACAATCATCAAAATTGCATTTCGAAGTTAATACTACAGTATTCTAATAATTTCAAGCATTTAAACTTATTTCCTGAAAAATTTTGTTTCTTGAGTTGTGTCGTTATTATACACAGTTGGAAAATTTGTGTCAATTTAACACAAGAGAAATATATTAAAAAATAACAAAGATAAAAAAAAATTAATACAAAAGTGTCACATTTACACAACTTAGAAGCAAGCCGTGGAAACATATTCCTTCAATAAAATTAACGTTTATAATGTATATAAATGATGCACTTTGTTTTATTCATTTATCTTAGAATTTACGTTTTCAAAAACATTGTTTTTATATTATTTATTCATTTATTCAATTTTCTTATTCTAACGATAAGAAAAATTAAATGTATTAACCGAAGAATATATAAATAGCTACTTAACAACTTTTTAATTCATGGATTAAAGTTATTTAATATCAGAAATTGTTCATTCATACTGCATATTCTTCTCAATTTCTGCTTAAAAATATATATATATAAAAGACGCTTAATTGCAATTAAATATCAATTTAATATGAAATATTCAAATGACACTGCAATCACGTTATGTTAAATTAACATTCGGATATATTAAAAATTTTAGCAAGGACCAATTTTAACATAAATGCAAAATATTTTTTACCATGTACTTCGTCATTGCTACCATTTCATAATTTTTATAAATCAATCATTGCCCGACGTTGAATATCAATTTAATACAAAGTAACCAAATAATAGAATTAAATATATTATATCAAATTATACACAAATATGTTAAAAATTCAACACAAAACCAAGGATTTGTGTTTAACATGGACAAGTTTTAACGCAAATACAAAATATTTTTATTATGTAGGAAATGATCGTTTTACATCATGTATTAGTATGCAACTGATATGGTACACTACGTGTACGACGGTATTTTGGCGATGTTTCAATTTTATCGAACAACAGCGCAGTTTATATACTTGGACTAATACGCTCCTATTCACGTTCTATCGATGAGAATGCAATTCCGCCCGATTTGTTCAGAACGCTTCGTGTTAATAGAAGTTAGACTCACTCCGTAATACTCTCACGTAATCTAACATCTCGTCGGTTTTCTCCCTAAGCCACGACCTTGCTCCACTATCCTATTTTACGGAAGGCTACCCGAAAGGTGGCGTCTTTTCCGAGTTTACTCACGCAACCTCTTTTGACGTTGCACCACCACGAAGAAGATTGGAGAACGCCGAGGAGATCGGGAATTCGGAGGAGTGGTGGTGGTGGACTTTCATTATCCTTGCGACAGACTTGCGTATAAATATCCTCTAATTCCCAGCGATTTTTGCCGATCGCACGATTGCCGATTACACGAAGTGGCCGCGATTCTCGCAAATTTTCCATTACACGATATTCGCGGCGAAGAATTTTATTACAACCGCCAATCTCTCATCTTCTTTTTCTCCCCGCCGTCCCCCGTCGCGCTCGCTTTACGCGCTGTATTATTTAACAACCTATTTTGCTGTGTCTACTAAGCCCGCGATCCAATCTAAACTCAGATCCCATTCTATCGCGATTGAGAAAAAAGATTATCGATGGAACTCGGTTATCCTTCACGTTCGCGTATATTTTCCTGTTAACGGTACTGATAATGTACATTTGTTTTTTTTTTCCTTGTAGAAACTTATAAAAAGAGATTCTGGAACCGCTAAATCCTGCAATCGCTAGCCCATTGATCTGAGAAGCCTGGGAAGTTTTCATTCGCGAGTTATTTATGACCAAATAAATACAAATCTGTAAATCAAATAAGAAAGTGCTAAACACGGAGCCTGGATATTGATGATATTTTCATGTAAATTTTGAATACATCTTTCGTTATGCAAAACACGGTGGTCAGATTTGAAACGCAATTATAATGTAAAATAATAACCTTACAAGTTAAATTGATTATCGATTTGATAATAATACTATCATATTAAGGATGTATTACATGTATTTTTTTAACAAACTGAAAAAATTAAACAAGATTCGAATTTGAAATCTTCAATTATTTGCGACGAGTGCACTGAGGAAAAATTGTTCATTCGACATTAAATTAATTTAGTTGTCTTGTTTCTTTTATTAGAAAATGTACGTGTTTAAATCAAATATATAATATATGACTTAGATATTCTTAAAATTCTTTGGAGTGGAATCTCACTCTAGAAAATGAAAATTGAGCCGATCTTAAAAAAGACTCAATTTTCTTTAAGAGAGATTACTCTTCAATGTGATAATTCACTTTACAAGTTTAAGAATACATACATATATTTTTCATTGAAAGAAATACGAACGGACTAAATTTAGCCAAATGAACAATTTTTAAAGCATGTGATAATATTTGTCGTAAAAACCGATATGTATACATATCGATAAAATATATTAAAAAGGTAAATATGTATAAACAATAATAAATTAATCTATAAATTAAACAAATTTATAAGTTTGTAGACAGTTACTCTCAATTAAGAACGCTTTATTGCATTTTTTGCAATTTTCTCAAGTAAAAATTCATAGTCTATTATTTCTCGACGTCAACACTGTCCAGCACCACCTGCGTATTAAAAGAAAATACGAGGAGGCCGATGAAGAAAGGGATGGGATATCGAGTTCGCGTAACAGACAGGATGAAACTGAAAGAGCCGGACGAATCGACTTGGTCGCGCGTCGAACGGGTTTCCCTGTTCACGTGCGCTTCCGGTTTCGGTTACCGCTGCTTTTCGATCGTTATTGAGTTACCGGTAACGTTATACAAGCCCGCGAGGGAGGAAAGAGGATCGACAAAAGAGGAGAATAATTAGGCGGGGGGAACGTGACGTGAACGAAAAAAGAAACGTGCCCTTCATCCGTTTTATCCATTTAGACTATATAAGCAGTAAAAAATATAAATTTTTTTGCAAAATCTTTACAAAATTATGATATAAACAACTGTTGTAACAAGATGGTTATATTTTCGAGACGTTTTCGCAAACATTGTTTTTTCACGTCATTTCAAGAAAATTATATATATACATATATATATATGTAACTGTGTTGAATTAAAAAATATAATTTTTTAATAATTTTTTGTACAGAATAAAAAACATTTTGTATTTGTATTTTAATTATTCAGAAAGACTACACACATTCTTCTCAATTTCCCTTTATATTTAAAAAGTAAATAACACTCATGATGCCTAAAAACTTTTTTATTCTTTAGATTAATGATATAAAAATAGTTTTAATTAATTGATATCTGATTGAATATCATTAAACATAATAATAATACATTTTTGTAATTGAGAACAATGTCCTTTTCTATATTAATTGCAAATATATGTATTTCATATTGAAATGTCTGGTATTTCTGTTGTGCGATTTTTGATTTTAACAAACTGAGTAACTATAACGATATTGCACCTATATTTATTTTTATATTTAACTTCTCAAAACGATTTCTTTTAACTACAATAATCTCTCGTTTCTCATTAAAGGAAAAGTTGGCTTCTAAAAAGATACAAAATCTCGTATACAGTTACACACGATTTCTACAAACGGTTAAAACGTACGTTTTGATTGCCCGCGGCGCATAAACCAAATGGACGATTAAAAGGAGGATCGACATGAGCTCGAGGCTTCTCGGTCGGCAAAGCATGATACCCTCGTCTCTTGAGGGAAAACGATTTATCGCCATGGCGTACGATCGGCAGTCGAGTGATGTCTCGTCGTCGTTGACGATCCGCGACGCGGCGCGATTTCGACGTTACGTTCCGCGATGCGCGTCGTCGTCGTCGTCGACGTCATCATCGTCGTCGTCGTCGTTTTCAATGCATATTAATCATGTGACCCATCCACCCCGCCCAGCCGCTCTCGTCCCGGTCGTCGGCGTCGCGCGATCACGGCCATTCATCAAATTGAGGGATTTCGAAATCTGCTACGCAGCAAACTGAAAACCCGGTCTGGCGGCATTACCCGCCGGAAAAACCTGCCAGCAGAACGTGAATCCCAACACTCGCGCGTCGCGTTTCCGGTCGATACACCCGCGGGCTCCGCATTGATAATTAGCGTCCTGCGATATAGCGCGAATCTTGTGACGGGCAATTCGATGTTTCAAAAATCAAAGTCATCAATGATACTCGAATAATATAATTAATCAATTTTTATCACTGCCGACGTAAAAATAAAACAATTTCTCAAAACGATCAGCAACGAATTTAGGCCGGAAAAACGAAAGAGATAAACATCGTTTTATAAAAATTATGAAATAATTAATATACATGGGAAAAATATTTTATATTTGTGTTAAAACCGATTCTTGTTAAAATTTTTGCGTTAAATTTATAACATATCTGAATGTTAATTTAATATAATGTGATTGTCATTCATTTGAATATTTCATATTAAATTGATATTTAATATGAATTAAGTGTCCTTTTAAGCAGAAATTGAGAAGAATATGAATGGACAATCCGCGAATTTATAATTGAATAATTTTAATCTGAAAAAGTTGTTAAAAAATTATATATTCGATTTTTCGATACTTCTTAGAATTAAAATAACACATTTTATCAGTAAGTGAACAAAGAACATAAAAATAATTTTAAAATGTAAATTGTAAAATAAAATGAATAAAATATCTCAAGAAATAAATAAAAATGTAACATTAATATAATTTGTAAATAAAGAGAAAATAAATTTAAAGAATGTGTTTCTTCAGAGAAATTGATATTTAATCTTAATTTAAAATATCAATGTGTGTATGTTGTGTATGTGTCATAAGTATATTTTTTAATTTTCCATATATTTGTGTTACTTCCTAGCATATTCATCTGTATTATATTAACACAAAAAGGTTTGTAGGTAGATACGTGGAATGTGTTTTTAACATAAAATTTCCAACTGGGTAACATTGTCGTATTTGTTGGAAAATTGTTTAAAAAGAACGAGTTGAATGTGGGAGTTTGTTTAGCGAGAGACGACATTTCTATCGAGATTATATTTTTAGAAAATTCAATTTCCCGGGAAATTTTATATCATCCACTATAATTATATTATTAAACTAAATATATTGAAAATAATACAGTCGAAAATAAAAATGTCACAGATATATTAATAATAAATTAAATAAAACGAGTGTTTATTATAAACGGTAATATTAAATATCGATTTGTCCTATTTCAAAGTTGGTGTACCGACAATATATAGTGGACAGATTAGCAAGAGTACTGTAAAAGTTTTCGTCAAAAACAATTCGTAATTTCTAATGATTTTGCAAAGTTTCCGGATCGAAAACTCGGCGATGAGGAATAAAGGCGAAATTCGGACAGAGACGTATGAAACGCGGAAGTCGGCCGAATATCGATGCCTCCTATTTTTTTTATCCATTCTTTTCGGAAAAAGAGTGAAGCTGCCAAAATTCGAGATCCCCACGTAATCTTCCACGTGCGGAGCCGTCGCAAGTCGATCCGCTCGATCGCTCTCCACTGACAACCGAAACAGACGACGGGCAATAATCGTCGCGCGATTTTCGTGCACACACGAGTTTTCGGATTAGTGGATAGAGAGAAGGCGAACGGAAGACCCTCCCCCGCCGTTTTTCGAGGCCCCTCTTGGTGCCCAGGTGGATATAAAATACACGCAGACGTGGGTATTCCGAATGCGGGATGCGTGTATATGCACCACCAGCGCGGAAGGATCGTATGTGCACGAAGGGGGGTGAGTGCGTGGACGCGCGGTTGTGTGCGACGCGTACCACCCCCGCGGACGGCAAGGTATTGTGTTTATATGCATATATATCGGGGTAAGCCTCCGGACTCTCCCTTGTACTCTAACTCGGCGGCGTTTTCCGATATTCCGGCCGAAACTCTCGACCGAAAAGCCCCGGCCTTCGAATCCACCGCCTCCCTCCCGCCCCCGTTTATCCGCCCACGCAACCCCCTATCCACGAGTCGCCGTCTCCTCTCCCTTTCTCGCCGCGGTCACCCCGCTCACTCGCGGCGACTCTCGTATATGCAACGTCGAGCCGTCATATTCGGACAAAATCGAACGTATTCCGCCTAAACGGCTTCGTCTCCGTCGTACACAACCACCCCCTTTTTCCATCCCCTTCCCTCCGATTCTTCTGCCGTCAACGTGGTCGAAATATTTATTATAAGCCAACGAGTCGCGTCTGACTCTCCAAGTTTCTGCGGCTGCAGATAAATGTAGAAATCCTCTAATCACAGTCGTAAAATAGCAACCTATGATTGCTTCGACATTTTTCGTCAATTTGCGTCATTTTTCTGAATTTTTATTTTTGTTAGACAGAATAAATTAATTAGCATTTAAAGAATTTATTAAAATTTGATTTGTATTTCTATTTAATTATTTAATTTATGTTAATATTATCAAATGATATGAGTTTTTTATAAGCCGTCAGTAATCGATCAAATATCATCAGGAGCGAGTTGTAAGCGAGTAGTACATCATAAGGAAATAAATCAGTAGTTGGTGACTGAAGATGGCCAAATTCTACTTCTCATTGGTAGATTTAAAACGTAGATTATATTATAACTAATAATAATAAAAAAAACAATTTGTGTTTGCCATCTTTATCGAGAAAATTAATTACAATTAACATAACTTGAAAATGAATGAGCTAAAATGACTTTTATTCTGGGTGCAGTTTCCTAGAATTTATGACTTATAATTCTGACTCACCACTAGTGTGATGCAAGTGACTAATAGCTTATTGTTGAAAGCCTAATATAGTTTATCCATAAGCTTTGTATACATGAAAAATACTCGATACTTACACGAAAAAGCGGCTACGGCTGTCACAACCAAAAGTCGCCCATCGATACATTTTAATTATAAGAACTACAATACGATTGTAATAACTGTAAGATACCATATCTTAATGGTTTTGGCTGTTAAGATATACGTTTATCTTATCCAAATGTATCAAAATTGTCATTATTTCCGATTGTGACAACTGTGACATTTTTTCTGTGTTTTTTATTTAAGTTATAACACTACTACAATATAAACTAGCAAATATATTTCTCTCTCTTTCTCATTACTGCAGAGCAAGGTAGAGCTCTCTCTATCTCTCTCTCTTGCACAATTTTGATGAAAAATGCCGGATCCCTTGCTGTAACTTGACTCTGATTAGAGGATTTAAAGATAAACATAATCAGATGGTATTGCAGTTCTTCTTATACAACACAGACTTCCAAGAAACGTCCTAAAGACGTTCTGGAAACGACTTCTATGTCAAAAAAATATCCTTACGTCTTAAGGACATTTCCAGAATGTTCCCAGGATGTTCTTGGAATATACTGCGCTGTGTAGATTTCTCGATCGTACCTCTTTGACGCGGTGCATTTTTATGGTAAATTTTTATGGTATGCTTCGAAGGGGTTAAATCAGATGCTATTTTAAATCAGATGTTTAGATAATGGAAACAAGTCGCGGCGAGGTATCCCGGCGAGCCACCTGATGTTCGGAGAGCGTAGATTTTGCGATAAATCCCGGGGCGATTTTCCCTTGGAGAAAACTTCACGAGGAAAAAGTCACTGCACGCGCGTTGGCGGTAAATTTTCATTTGACAAGTAAATCTTAATCTCTTCCGAAGAATAAGTTAGCTAGCGAGAGGGAAAAAAAAGGAGACCGCACTCGCGAAAAACCTATACTCTATTTTTTTTCTGACCACGAGGACCATAGTCGCCAAAGGATTCTGTATGCCATTCGCTTGCAAATTATTCCGTAACCTTTGATTCCTCTCGTCACCTGAACGGCCGCCTCTTTTCCGCAGAGCCTCTTTTTTTTCAAGGCTCATCCCTCTGTTTATCCGCGCGCTCGCGTCATTATTGACTCGGCAGTCGAGAAAGAAACGCGGTCGGCCCTCGCGCTATTTGCTCTTATTAATAGCACACGGCGTGCCGGCGTCGCTCCGCGCGGCACCGCTATGAAAGTTAAATTAAATTTTCGATGGTAATGAAATCAGCACAATCGAGCCGGCCGTACCGGGCCGATGCGACAAGCGGGCCGATCGCAAATCAATCGGCCAGCGATCGACGGGACAGATCCAAGGATATACCCTCCCCGATCCAAAGAGACCAAAGGCGAAGGGCCAAAGAGGGTCAGGCGGCGAAAAGCGGCGTGGGGAAAGAGGGTGGATTTGGGTAGAGGGTTGGGGGAGGAAAAAAGCCCCGAACGCGGCCCGTTCCCGTCGACTGACGCAACGGTCGCTCTCGCAAAGGATTTATCCGCGAAACGCCGTTCCCCTCCCCGCCCTTTCTCTACCTACGCCCGTTGCAGAATTGAAACACAGTAATATGTTATTGGTAAGCTCTTCCTTTTACATCGGCAAGCGCCAATAAATGCTGCAGACAGGTTAACGAACCGGCCGCAGAAGACAGGGAAATATGGCGCGAGTGCGCGCCTACGAGGGTATGGTGGAAGAGAAAGACAGGTGGATGGACATTGCGCGGAAAAAGATAGAAGCAGAGGAGGAGAACGAGGTGGAGGAAGAGACTCGGGATGGTGGATATCTATCCGGAGTTTGCGCCAGAGAGAGAGAGAAAGAAAGAGTGAGCGCTCAGAAAACCCACAGAGAGCGAGAGACAGAGAGAGAGAGAGAGAGAGAGAGAGAGAGAACGAGAAAGAGAGAGACGAGGGAAAAAGAGAGAGTACCATCGCTCGCCGCCCATCGTCACGATAGAGGTGGCATCGCTAAACTGTCGACTTCGAGCTTTTAATTCGCGATCAAAGGACCGTAACGATCCGTCGGTGCCCTCTCTCAGCACCGGCCACTCTTTCCGACGTCAAAATTACTTTTAAATTCCCACCCATCCACCCCCGGGCTCGCCCTGCACCCCACGGCCGCTCGACGTTCGCCCATACCCCCCTGGATGCACCGGGGCTTCCTCACCCTTCACTTTTCTCTGTCCGCGACCGACCGACCACTTTGCCGCTTTATAGCGTATGCGGATGCGCCATGGCGACGGCGGCGGCGGTGGCGGCGGACGCGAGCCATGAAACGAATTCGGGCGTCGCTTAAGAAAAAAAGAGGATAACGCCGAACAGGTGGTTCCGTCAAAGGTAATCGACTCTCTCTCTTTCTCTCTCTCTCTCTCTCTCTCTCTCTCCCTCCCTCTCTCTCTCTCTCTCTCCTCTTTCTCTCTGTCTCTCCCTTTACAACCGATAGGATTCGAGAATAGTGCAAGGGGAATTCGTGCCAACGAGGTATAGGGTGAATAGAGGAGGAAGAGAGTGTAATAATGACGTTTCGCCCTGACGATCCTCTCCCCTGTTTCGAGGGACTCGAGTCGATTGGCCTCGGTTCTCATCTTCAGAATTTCTAAATCCCGGAAAGGTCCTAGAAAGCGCAAACTTTACGGACCGGAATTTTCGGATCCTCCAGATGGATCCGCAGCGCTCGGTTCTCGATTTACTTGGATTGGTGATTAAATACTTGAACTCCCGAAGCGCCTCGTACCTTCAGACAGACCGAAAGACAGAGCAATTTTTTATAAAAGAAAAAGAAATGGAGCCCTTCTAAATTCCATCTGAAAAGAAATCGAAGAACTTCAGACTATCGAAGAGAAATTTCCTTAAATTTCTACTAATTGTAAAAGGAAACCCAGGGAAATGAGCGTAATCGATTTTTTTCTGCTTAAATTACGTCTAATTTTCTTCAATTTAGTCATTTGCATCTGATAAACCGTCTTTAATCGCGATCGATTGGAATGCATAGAAAAATTTTCGAGCGAGCTATTTTTCAATAATCAAAATGCATTTAGCGATCTTTTATGCTATTCGTGCTTGGAATATCGAAGAGCCAGCGTCACACGCGGGCTTAATACGCTTTAACGGATCATATTAAAAACACAGATAGATGCATTAAAACGCATCGCTATTCTTTCACAGTCTTGGGAATGAGAAATGACACTTCTTCGCTAAAAGATATTTTTGTCGAAACGCTGAAACGACAAAATGACGGCTGTAATCATCCGAGGTCGAATCGCGAGAGCGGATGATGGACGCGGAGTTTGATTTTTTATTCTTTCCTCGACCGAAGATAATCGGGTCGCGCGTCGCGAGCAAAGAAAGGACTCTGAAAAATAGACTCGACTTCTTATTCTATCTTCTCTCTCCTCCTCCGCCTTCCCCGATCATCTCCGTCGTATTTTCGACTCGTCGTAAGATGACAGAAATGACGCTTCGTTTGTTTGCGTCGTGCTCCGATTCGGCGCGTTATTACGCGAAAAAGATCGTGATTCAATAAAATCAGTTCACGGACTGTAATTAACAATTTAATGAACAACTGCCGTTAATTTTGCAGTTAATTGAAACGCCGTTGGCGTTGAATAAATAATGCGCACCTCGAAACTTGAAAAGCTTTGGCTATCATGACGAATAACATTTTTCGCCATTGTTGCACACTTCTCACTCACGTTTTTAATCCTTCGAGCTCTAATAGTGGTATATACCAGTTCTTCTTCTTTAAATGCCTTGTCCTCCTAGAACGTTGGCGATATCAGCAGCATGATCTTTATTTTATCTATTGCCGTTTTAAACCATCCGTGCTTATTCCATACCATTGGCGAAGGTTTTTGAGCCACAAAGTTTTTCTGCTGCCTGGACCTCGTTTTCCTTCTATTTTACCTTGAATAATGATAAGAAGCAACTCGTATTTCTTATTTCTCATAACATGCCCGAAGTATTCTAACTTTCTTTATTTACTAGTTTTTATTTCTAACTTTCTTCTCTTGATTATGTTGAGAATTTCTTTCTTTGTTTAGTCGTCTCAGAACTTCCTCGTTGATTAATCTGTCGATCCATGAGATCTTTAGTATCCTGTGATAGGCCTATATCTCGAATATGTCTCAATTTTTCTGCACATAGTCTCCGTCAGTGTTCATACCGTAGGTAGAAGAGAATGTTGAAAATGTAACAGTGCAGCAGTCGAATGTCTACCAGTGTTTTTAAAAAATTATACACTGTAAAAAATAAAATGTTAATTTTAACTCAAAGGCGTTGAATGGATTTTCTGAGATATGTAAAAATGTTAAAATTAATATTTTTGTGTTAATGTTAATATTTCTGCATGTCTCAGAAAATCCACTCAACGTCTTTGAGTTAAAATTAACATTTTATTTTTTACAGTGTATCTATTGATAAATGTTAAGTTAATTCCCTATGCAACAAGAAATACAATATTTTTAAAATATTATGTGAAGATTAAAAATAATATTCATATAATATACATAATATTCTAGGAATATTTGTGTTACAATATAAGGTCAGTTCAACTAACTTTGTTCTAAATAAAGGAAATTATTTATTGTACAGTATAAATGTATAAACAAGCATAATTTTTAAACCTTTTGTTCCATAATAGGAAAAATAATTTTTAATGAAAAAATTCTATTGATTGATACCATACTCATAAATGTGAAGAAAACTTTCGAACCTTTCTACAAAGCTTTTACAAACATGTTTTTTTTTTTAGCAATAAATAGGCAATTTTACCGATAAAATATTAATATAAGTTTAGTAATATATTGTAAAACTGTCACATAATATCTTTAATAATTTATTTTTTATTTTTATATAGCCTTTAACGTCATATTTAAATAGAATTTTTTCCAAAAAAAAATATATATAATAAAAATATTTACTATACTTATTATCTTTTTCTTGAATCCGCTATTTTAATCTGACAATTTTATGTTTTAACTTTATTTTTTATTCAGCTATCCTTTAAACTTCTAAACAGTAATATATGTGCTATTTTTCAAGAAAGTCAGATTTCAAAGGAAGGTTGAAAAAAGATGTGATCCTTGTGACGTCCTCAGAAAAAACCTTCTGTAACATTTACCACAAATATACAGAGACATATTTTGCTACATCTAATTCATTAAACTTACACATCGAGCGGAAACTCTATTTGTTATTTATAACAAATTTTTTAAATAATTATGATTAAGAACTACTTTTTAGTTATTTTGTTATGCTAGAGAGTAATAATAATAATATAATAATAATAATAATAATAATAATAATAATAATAATAATATTTATACTTTTCTCTACCAAAAAAATATAATTGACGCAAAAATGACTCTAAATTGTAGTTAAATTATAATATTTTCTCTCAGTCTAGGGAACTAGACTAATTAAACTAATTAATGATGAATAAAATAAAATATTACTTTGTACGAGTGATATATTAACATTATTGTCAATTTTTAGCTTCCTATCGCTTGATTTCAACTTATTTCTTGCAATCGAACGAGATAAAATTAACATCAAGATAATACGTCGATAATTTCATGAACATTAAATCTGGAAATCGGATACATAACGGTATGGAGATAATTTTTAAAATAAGGAGCGTTAAGACACGTCATATCGATTCGGCTCGACGATTCGATAATGCTCCAGGCGACTAATCGGCGTGGAGCGAGTTCCAAAAAGCTTCCCGATCGCACGAATCCATCCCACCCTTTCCCATCCTTCTCTCTTTTTTTTTTGCCTTTCTCTTTAATCGTCCGTCTCCCGAAAAAAGAGACGACGGCGAACGCGGGCGAACGGAAAAATATATCGGCTGCGAATGCATGAGCGCGATGAGCATCCCGCGCAACATGGATGGAGAACGCGCGCGCAGGACGAGGACGACGATGAGGACGAGCAAATCGCCGGTCCCGACAGATATTCAACTCTTTTTATTCCCGCTTACGTCCGTTTACGTCCCCCGATCGCTTTTCGCGTGGACTAAATACGGCGTGCGTTAACAACGCCCGACATACGTGTGTGTACACCCACCAACCCACACACACACACACGTGCGCGTGCACACATGCACCCACACACATACACACACGCGCTCCCTAAATCCTATCGCAGATGAGCATATAACGATTTTCTTTTCAGGACCAGGGCGTCCTCGAGCTTCCGCGGGGCGGAAAGTAGACTCCATTTTGACAATCACAATCACGGTGTAAGAACATAAGGTGTCTTCACTCACCTACATTTCCACTAGAAAACTGGATCAAATGAAAGAAATTAAGACACATGACGCATATATGTGTCTTAACTTGGCATATTGATCTCGACATTAGTAGAGATCTTTTGATCAGAGACTGGCCACAAGAGCGAGTCATCCGTGCTCTGGCAAAATTCTGAGAGTGAGAAAAGTGTTATCTAATTCTGCAGTGCTAGGGTGAAAAATCTATGTCGCTTCGAATTGCAAAAATTGTCGGAACTAAAAATTCTCTAATCTGAGTCTTGCCATGAGATAGCAACTTATGATTGGCCCTAAATTTTTCGTCAAATCGTGTTAGCCAGAGCAAGACAGTATATATGTTTTTCTCTCTCGCACCACTGCAGAGCAAGATAAAACGTATCTTTTCTCACTCACAATTTTAACAAAAAATGTCGGATCTCTTGTAATGGCCAGACCCTCAAGTAAAAGTCTGGATACTCAATAGTCTTTTCACAAAACAAATATGGCGACATTACAGAGGTTATATAAGGTAAATCACGCAGAATTTACGAAAGTCTATATACTCGGCAATAAAGAGTCAAATATTGTCATATTTGCCTCGAATATCCAGACTCTTAATTGAGGATCTCCAATTAGAGAGTCCCTAGTCGGTCCAATTAAACCTTCTTATGGCCAGACTCTGATAAGAGGGTCACTAAACACCACACTACAAAGCAAACCTTTCTGTGTGTGAGGCATATTTACTGATTAGTGCAGACACGTGTGTAGATGTATTTATACACATACACTTGCGTGAACTGTGGAATGTCTTCAGGAAAATCATAGTGATTTTACTCGAGTGGAAACATCGTATACTCTTACACCGTGATCGCAACTGAGATAATTGGCGTGAAACGCTGATTTATTTTCTCTCTGACAAGAAGCCGCCCCGCGGATCCTCGAAGACGGCCGACCGGAAGCGAGCGCTTGGACCTTGGAATCCTTAGATCTTGCAGTCCACGTGGGCGCTTCAGATCCACGATTTTTAAAATCCTTGAATTCCTTGAATTCTTGGATTTTCAGATATTCTATATGTATTTTTTTATTCCCTTTCGAACTGTCGAGTCTCAAAATCCGCGGATTCCTCGGATCGTCGGATACCAGGTCCTCGAGCCTCAGCAATTCTTTGGACCCGTGCGGATCTTTGGATCCCATGTTGGTGCCAAGGGAAAGTGGTCGCTGGATCAAGTGAGCTTGACCGATCAGGCCGGACGTAGATCAAAATAAAGGACCCTCGAATTCTCTCCGCTTTCGCGAAGCGGCCGCTCGGTTCGGCTCGTTGATTTCGTTTCGAATTTAGAGTGGACTTCTACCCGTAGTTTGGTACCCCGAAGCAAGGAGAGCGACAGGGGCCGTCTGCGCCGAGGGCCACTTGATTTGCGTTTCTTGTTCTCTGACGCAGCGTCCCTCTTTATTTCAATGGCGGGCGAGATTTAACGGTCCCCCATGGGTCCCTGCGATTTCTCTTTCGTCGCCAACTCGACCCCCTGGTGCAAGGAAGGGAAACGAAAAGAATAAAATAAAAAAAAGAAAGACAAAGAGAAAGCGACGACGAAGTAGAGCGGTTTACTTAAGGAGTTACGTCAGCCTACGGTCAGCCGGGAAGCAAGAAGTTACGACCGCCGTATAGTCAGACATGAAATCAAGAGTTATGGTCACTCGATCAGACAAGATCGATTTATTTATTATCAGGTTAATTTTGAAATTTATTCGTTGGTCTTTGTTAATTTATAAATAAAACGTGCGTTTCTATTAACTATTCAGTTAGATATAAAAATCATTTTTTCTAAAATTTTCTGAGTTTCTCTCTATTAAAAAGAATATCTCTGTAATGAGATGTCATCACGTGTTTTACGCGATTGTGTATCGTTATCGTTCCCGATCATGATTATGGAGCATAAATACGTTTCGCGATGTCGCCGTTGCTTTCTCTACTAGGCGACGGAAGAGAACGCAAAACAGAAAATCAACGATGAGAGGGTTTGTGTGCGTCACCCCGACCTAAGAGACAGAGACGGAGTGAGAGATAGAGACGGAGTGTCGGGGTAATGGAAAAAGAAGGAAGGAGAGTGCAGGACGGAGATGAAAAAGCGACAACGAGAGAAACGGCGACCAGAAAGGGAGAGAGAGAGAGAGAAGGAGAGAGAGACGCCGTCGAATAATTAAGCAGTCGCCCGCAAACTTGGTCCCGGTAGAAAAATCCTTTCTCGTTGATGTTTCGATACACGATCGAAAGCAGAAAATTAAATAAAATTTTTATAATACGCTATGCTCGAAGAAATGTTGATTTAACTGTTAAGCTCTGATTTAACAGCATCACGAATGAAGGTTCTTTTACTAAGACCGATTTACGTGCCGCATATAATTATTCGACGGCGTTTCATCATAAATCCGGTCAAATTTTCTACAAAGACAATGAGAAAGAACGAGAGAGAAAGATAGAAAGAGAAAGAGGGAGTGAAAGCGAGAGAAAGAGAGGGAGAGAGAGAGAGAGAGAGAGAGAGAGAGAGAGAGAGAGAGTCGTGGGGTGAGAGAAAAAAAGAAGTCGCCTTCTCCGTTTCTCGTCGTCTCGTCGAAGGCCGTCGTCCGTCCCTGACCCTACCAAAGTGTGTTTTGCATTGCAGACTACCAGATGCGCAATGTTAACGTGAGATCGGTCAACTCTAAACGAAGGAAAACACCCTCCTCTTCCTGCTTGTGAGTCTCTCAGTTTCGGTGTTTCGTAAATAATTCCACCTATGATAACCACACATGTTTCTGAAACCAGATTACTATGACATTGTTGTAATGGTTCGAGATTACATTAACCTTTGACCTTTGTCTTTATATATTATACGAATACGTATAACACACACATACACACATACATAAACATATACGTGGACACGCGCGTGGATGGAAAGGAGTCCTCTTCGAGATATTTTCTTTCACAATCCCTTTTCTGAAACATGTTTTTTTGAACAAACCAAAGGTTTGGAAATACTTTTTAAAATTTTTTTTGGATTATTTAATTCAAATACCTACAATAATCTACTTTTTAAACAATAATCTTTTAGACCCAATAATTGTTATTGGGTTTGAAAGATTACTAAAGAATTATTGTTAAAAAAACACATTGTTATTTGAATAAATCATCCCAAAAGTATCAATTTTTTAAGTGTTCCTCCAAACTTTTGGCTTAAAGTGTACATATCTTCCAAATTGTTGATTCGTTCCTGTACAACGCACTTTGTTCGAAAGAAATCCGGAGGACGTTCTGAAAATATTTTTAGGATGTTCTCTGAACGTCTTTAGGAAATCGCTTGGACATTTGTACTGTATGGGTAAAGAAAATTAATTGACCTTTCGCTAAAAAATCTTTTCTCAAAATTAGAAATACATCGAAATTCTCAGGAAATTCGGGCAATCTTGTGTTTTATTGCGAGTCGAGTCTGTTGAAGCGGCGACAGCGAAATGCCGCGCTGGGAAAAATAGGATCCGTTAGCAAACGTTGCCGCTGTTTCCTTTGAACAGAATTGGCTCACGGTAAAATGCGATTCTACATAATCGAATATCGCCCGTCTGAAAATATCGATACCGTGTCTTTTTTTTTTCCCCTCGTTCGTTTCTTTTTCCCCGGAAGATGCGGACTTCTCACTATTCACGCAAAGACACTTTGCTGGTGACATTTAACACGACTTGCCTTTGCGTTTTTGGTTCAGTCAGTTCGTTCTCCCCGATTGGTTCACTCCCTCATCCCTCGATCGCCCGGCTGAGTCCTTTCGTCAATTGCTTTTGATTGACTGACTGATGGATGAATCGATCGATCGACCTCATGCATATGTACAGATATTATATGTCTACGTTTTTTAGGCGCAGCTTCTTCTTTTTGTACCTCTATCAACAATTTGTTTTCTCTTTCTCTCGTATTTTTGTTCGTCTTCAACTTCCATGCAGCCGCCGCGCGCCGCTCGAACGAGGTGAGAAAATCGCGACGAGGATAGAGACCGAAATCGAAACATTTTCGCGCGCGAAAATTCCCGAGGGAAGAGGATCCAAAAAAAGCCGTGGAACGACGGGACGGAAAAATTAGTAGCGTCGCGACGCAACGCGACGCAGGCGTACGCTGCGTCGTCGTTGTTGTCGTACGCGCGATTTTTCCGCACGGTCGATCGGGTCCCGTAATGACGAATCGGATTGAAGAGACCGGAGGGAAGTGGCGTACTCGATGGAATCGTGCTTGGAAGTCGAAGGATGTCCCGCGATCGCAGGCCTCGGTCGCAGGACATCTTCCTTTGGCACGTCTTCCATGAGACGCGAATCTCCCCGGTTTCGTGTCACCCTCTGTCCCCTTCCTCTTTACCCAAGTAACGCAATGTCACGTCAAATGGACATACATAAAACTTAGTAAAATGTTCGTTTAAAGTTTGAGAAAACCAGAGATACGTCGTTGAGTCAATTAGGTTAAGTTAGTCACCGTCATTATTTCCCTCAATATGGGTGTACTGATTGGCTGTCTAAATCACGTGATCACAGTAGTATTTTCTTTCCTTACTATGATACCAATCAGTCCATATTCTTAAACAGCTAATCAAACTATACCTTCCTCTGACGAATCTCTGGTTTTCTAGAAATCTAGTTTTATCAAGTCTCAGTCAAGATGACTCTCTGGACCTTATCGTGACAGTCGAGTGTTACTTGGGCGCTTTTTTTCGCGGAAAATGCCTCCGACGTTCCCGACAATCTTTTCCCTCGGCGTGACGAAGTAAACCTTTCTCGAGGGAGAATTCAGAATCGGAGGTATTCCGCACTCTCCCGAGGGATACTTCGCGTCGTCGCCGCTTAATCGGTATCGCCGTGTTTCGCGGAGATTGTCGCTCCGCTTCGCCGAGAATATCCGCCGGGCTGACCTTTGTCAAATTTATTTGAGCGGGGATATCGGGAAACGCGCGTGTATCAAAACGGACGAGTGGTGGGACCAACGCGGGGATACATCTTCGCGCGCGAGAGGGATGGGAATGGAAGGGGCGAAGAGAGGAAGCAGGGGGATTAAAGATTAATCGGGAATAACGTACGGTACAAAACAGGCGCGGGGGATGGCGAGCGGATGGCGGGCTGCATTTATATATTATGACTGAGTTCTGTTTGTTGATTTAGCTGTGCGACCAGCATCGACAGCTCTCGAAAAGGCAAGCGAATCTCTCACATGGGTGGGGAAATATATACATATATACAAATGAATATCCATGCACGCTCGCTGTACCTGTATGAACCGTATATACATATATATCTATATATATACATACGTGATTATGGCCTTCTATATACCCATCCGCCTACATATTATATATATTATATATACCGTATCTTGCTGCTGCTTCTTTAAACGTAAGCTTTAGATTAAAAAAGAAACAGACATCACACAACAAACAACTAACACCACAACACAACAACGATTCCAGTCGTATGTATATGTGAACTAACCATTACAAGCAATTCCGAAAAACAAGGAAAATACCAGACAAGTGACACACGTACGGAGGCATTTTATTGAGAAGACGCTCGAGTCGCTGCTTGTTGGACTGATAGAGAGGGTTGAGAAAAAGAAAGAAAAAGTAAAAAAAAAAGGGTAGAAACGGGGAAGAAAAGAAAGACCGACGGGTGGAAGGAGATGAGGGAGAAAAGCGAACGCTCTGTTTCGAGGATTATTAACAGGGAATCGTATTCCAAATTGAATCGGCAACGATCAAGTAGTTCTTTAGCCCTTTAACTGGCCTGAGACGTCGATCGATTTGTCGTGCAAAACTGGAAATCAGTCGCAATTTTCGATTTTCGCGATAAACATCAATTCTGCTTTCTGTCACCTCAAGGCTTTGAGTAGGCGGTACTACAAATACGGTAAGATCGTACTGAATGCCACCAAGATCTTTCCTTATAATTTTTGTGTCATTTATAAAAAGTTGAAATGGCTTCGTTAAAATTTCTAAAAACTTAGATACAGGGATTTGAAAATAATTTTACTGAATCCTCAATTGGCTATCAAGATAATGTAGACTGTTTAACCGTCTATTTCAGTTATATTTTATTTCCTTCTTTCTACAATCAGGAATTTTATTCAACCTAATTTCATTTTTTTATTCAACCTAAGTTCTTTTGTTGTTGGTCTAGGCTTATTTCTAAAAAATTTAGAAAAATCCAGGATTACTCTTGGTAATACTTTTATTACATTCCAAATCATTTTTAACTCAAATGTTAAAACCTTGATTTAATAAAAATTGAAATTAGAGTAAAACGAAGAAGGAAGAAATTTGAAAGTGAAATTTTATTTGTGCTGAAAGAAACCCAGATTGCAGGCGAAGGGTTACATGTTGATGACAACAATGGAAAAAAATTTTTAACAACTTGTTTAAGCGTTCTAATTACATAGTTATTTTTTGATAGCCCAAATAAAATTATTTTCAAATTTGTAGGTAAATGTAGCTAAATTTTTAGATGATTCAGCAGAAGACCGTTCTTTGCTGTAATTTTAACAAAAAGGATCTTGGCGATACTCGGCGGTAGATCTTGTCGTACTTGTCACACATTTGTCGCATTCGAGACAAAACGCTTATTCAGCAGTCTGTTGTTAAAATACATGAGCGGCGACAGTTTTTTAAATATCATCCTAAAAGTCGCAACTAAAGTTCTCGACTCTATTGCATATCATTGTCGTTTGTTCACAAATTCATCCCCAGTCTTAAACTTCACTTATGTCAGAGTAACTGAAACAAAATTGTAGTTGTAATCGTGTGCGTAATATGGAAGAAGGTGTAAGATAAATTGCTGATTAATCTCGCAGTCGCGTTCACAGCTCTCCTCGTCGCAAAGAGGCAAATAAGGAACGTGCCTCTTCCGACATCTCTAATCCAGGTTAAAATTGATCGCGTTACCAAGAGCAACGAAGGGAAATCCAGTTAAAGGGTTAATCCGCGCTCGCGGCATCCAACTTTCGCGATTCTTGCGCGGGTAACCTCGTCGCTACCGAGCAGCCACACTCTAAATTCGAAACCAAATATGCGAATCGGAAAGAAAGAGAGACCACGGAGAAAAAGTGAAGGAGAGAATGAAAGAGAGTGTATGTGAGCGAGCGAGCGAGCGAGAGGGAGAGGGGGAGGAGAGGGGAGATTACACACGCAGGAAATCACTGGGTGATCGGATTGATCCTGACTTGACGTGGACACGATCGCTTGCGACAGGCAGGGGCGTGAAATGTTCACCTGTCATTGGCAGAGTTGTTTCTTGGTCACTTTGCACTCGACTCTCGTTACCCTCGATTAACGCTTTCAACGAAATTTCCCCGCCTAAAAATTAAGTCCGCGGGGAGAGCGTCGGTTTTTAGGTTTTACGGGACGGGAGTGAAAAGCGCGCACCCACGCGTCTATCGGAACGACCCTGCGAATGACACCGGAAGTGGGTGGTATTGACTATCGACGATACCTCACCGAGATTAAATATGCATCGTCCCTTCTTGGATGATCTATATTTACTCGCTTGATTGAATTATTAATAATTATACAGTTCTACTTAGCGCCGCAAGTTCGCGAAGGTATATGCTTTGAAGAAGTTTCTTATTATAAACTAATTTAAGTGAAATTATTTTTTAAAAAGATCTATTTAAATTTTTTGCATCGCATCAAGTACTTTGAAATAAAAAATGCACGAGTATCTATTTTTTTTGTTAGAATATGCATTGCGTACTTTGAGATAAAGCACAACAAGAGTTTCTATTTTTTTTTATTAGAGTTTGTGTTGTAGAATTTTCAAACGAAAGAACAAAAGATGTTTTTTTTAATTAACATTTATACGAAATTATTTATCACGGATTAATAAAATAAAGTCCCTGCGAAATAAATTCTTTTTCTACATTGCAAATAAATCGTTAATTTGGAATTTACATTAATACAAGTCGGAGACAATGCCACCCACGTAGAAGAGCTCACGCGAGAGGGATAAAAAATTTCTTTCGTGCATCTTTCTGTAGAAGAGACGAACGCTCTTCCATTCTGCAAAAAGCAATATATTCGCTTTCCTTGAGCGGGAACAGCCTGTACGAAAATTGCGGACGAGGGCATGTTTATCGGTAACGGCAAATAATTAAGTTAATGACGGCCCGTTGAATGATGTAACACAGCAAATGGCGTATTGAATAATTACCGTGACCTATGAGAAAACCGAATTGATCCTAACGCATTCGCCGCGATCGCTGTTAATTGGTTTCCGTGTTTTCATTAATTTTTAACGCCTCATAACCATAATTGCTGTTTACCGAGTTTATCATTTCTACAACGTGAACACTCCGATATGCAAAACGTACCTCCGTATTTGTCATTCTCCTTCATTTATCGAAAGATCAAAGATTTATACATACATATGTATATCATATATCTGTAATTTAATTTGTGCAATAAACAAAACTAATAATATATGAATAGAGGTACAATAATAACAACTTCATTGAATGATTGATAATATAGACGTTATAATAAATCAATCAACATGCAAAAATATAGTGATTATACGTTACAAGTAAAAAGCATCAAAATATATAAGTGTGTCTACAGCCGATGTGACATTATGCCTTACTTGATTATTAGTAGTAAATATTTAATTGACAATAATATAAATACATTTTTTATTTAATATAACATGGTTACGACACAAACATCAAAAATAGTTGTAAAATGAGGAAATTATAATTATCAGACGTGCTGTAATGTTAGAGACAAATTATATAATACAGCAAATGAAATTCTATCTGACTAGACAGACATACATACTAATAGGATATTATCGAAAAAGTTTCACACACATAAATTCTTATAATATCTCACTGGATTCTATAAACTAGAAAAATACATAGTGAAATAATCGAAATGTAAAAGATATAAAATACTACAATATATATTTTTTATATTATACTTCTATTCACATGTCATTATTTTTATTCATTACATAAATTAAATTGTAGATACACGACATGTGTTTCGTAACAGCGAAAATGACAGGATATTCTTTATTATTGACAAAAGAATAAAAACGTTATATTTTTTTCCGTATCTCGGCATGACCTTTTCTCTCGTCACCGGCGACTTTCCAAATGAATTTTCCTATAACGCGAAATGATTAACGTTTTCTGCAGCATGGAAGACGTGTCATTCGGCCGGCGATGATGATGTACGATTGTCGATGTATTTCAAGCAAAACCGCTCGAGATTGCGGCAAAACGCGACATGACGATTGTATCGGTTTGCCGATAAGTAGCGTACTGGTTTCCGGTTTCATTAACAATGAGATTAATCGAGAACCGTTTATTTCGGCCGGCCAACATTCCCCATTGAGCGCCGAATTAGCACGCTGATGAAACGTGACTCTAATAACAACACAGTGATGACACAAAATGACGGTTGTGTCTTTTTTTGTTCTTGCTTTTCTCTTCCTTTCTTTTTTTATATGTGCGACAAACGAGCGAGGATATCGTTTGACACCGCGATTTACAAAACGAGAATATTAATAAAACGATCATGTGTGTCGCGCGAGTGTTAGAAAAAAAGATTTTGAAAAATGTTTTTCGCCGAAAATATTGCGAGTTTGCACCGTTGGTTTTAACCGCGGGTTTTATTGAAGAATTATTCAGATACAACGTTTTAGGATTTCTTTTTTTTCATTCAGAAAAAATTGACTTGCCAAACGAAATGCGGAAGAATTCCTCGGTTACGAATGACGATGAATGAGCTCTTCGCTATCACGATTCGTGCACGAATCAACGTTTCTTTAACCCCGATAGTCACGATCACGTTCTGCGAAGGTTACGATCGATCCCGTCATCCAATGTGTTCATTCGATCAGGAGTAAGCATACTCAGAGAAAAATACAGTAATGGCAACTACAAAGGTGACAACTATACAAGTTGTGTACGTTATAGAATTAATGATTGATTATGGTTGAACTAATATCCAAACTCATGACACAGAAGCTGGAAGCAACGTTTGCAATGTTACTGCAATATTTCTGGAACGTTGCAATAATTGTAACCTTGCTGGAATAATCTGTGTTGTATCAGTAGTTAAAGCAATTATTTTATAGTTGTAATAATTTCAAAATAAATAGTTAACAAATTATTTTTTTATAGTCACAATCGTAATAACTACAAAATAGTACTCGAATAAAATAGTAGTGAAATAAACTATTTTATAGTTGTAATAACTATAAAATTATTTATTCAACTATGTACATTAATTGTGTACTTATAAAACTTGTACAGTTGTGGCCTTTATAACTGCCACCACTAAATCCTTTTCTCTAAGTGCACGAAGCCATGCTGGGACAAACACTCACGCACGCACGTACACGCATAGGCAAGTACATCAGGAGACACACGCACACACGCACGCAAAATTGTACACCTTTCAAAAATAATTCCGAAAACTATCTCAAATTTGGCTGAAATTATATGCGAAGAGACGAACCACAGACCACAGATATCTCGTACTCGAACGTTCAATTCGCCCACAGAACACTTGCCCCGTGGTTGAAATACATCGGCAAAGGGGAATCCCCGAAACACCCCCGCGATCGCAGGCACTCCTCGCGATTGGCTTCGGATTCTGGAACGCCGCCGTCTCTCGAATGCGTCGGCGTTGTAGAGCCGTGAAAATATCAAAGATCGGAGCGCGTAATTCTCCAACTTGAGATTGATTGTACCACATCAGTGACGTTTACGAGCGAAAGCTGCGAGAATCACGAGGGGTGCGCGTTAAACGCAATTGAGAGTTGCATTGCCCGAAGGAAGAGAGAGGGAGAGCGCCTTTTAATGGAGTAAAGAAAAAATAAAGAGAGATTGAAAGCAAAAAGAGGGGGAAGGGAAGGGTGGGGGACGATACGGCCGGTCAGTCGGTTTTTTTTTTTTGGAGGAGAAGAGAGATGAATTTCTCAATAAAACGCCACCGGGCTGTATATCTCAGTCAATATATATCTCCATCTATATATATCTCTATAAATATATATTATATATATATATATTAGTAGTACATATACTGCATGGCTAACATATACATATTGTATTACGTAATATTCACGAGAGTGACTCTAACGAAGGTTTTCCCCTCCGTTCTGCGTCTTCGGGTCTGTCCGCCGCCGCGATGCGCGACAAAGGGGATGAAAGGGGGTGCATCGCGGCGGTGATCGCCGGTCGATTCACCCGAAAAGAGCGCACGTTTTGGCGAAGGAAGCAGGGGGTAGTCGGGATAATTCAAAACAACTGGGGGGAGGAGGTCACCACCGTGCGGGCGCGCGCGGCCCTCCGCAGGGTGTCCCTGAACGAAAATAGCTCCACCACAAGCGCGCAACACAAGGGCGTCGTGTGCCGTCATCGCCGTCGCCGTCGCCGCGACAGTGCAACGTTGCACACACGTACAAACACACATGACAAAGGCACGCGTGCGCGAGCGCGCATACACATGCACATACACGCAAATATGGTACACGTTGCACACGCGCGCGGTAAGACCGGCACGAGCGACCGAAGGTGTTCTGACGTGAGGCAATTTATTTATTTCCGAGCCCGGGAAATATTGCCCGAATGCGAAATATGACAATTCCGCGATATCTCCAGCTGTCAGACGTCTTCGTTTCTCTATTTTTTTATCCTCTCTATCTCTTTTACCGAAACGCGACGCGTCCCCTTCATTAATTCGAGCTTCAATTGCTCGAAATCGGCTAAAAAAATCTACAACTTTGACCGCATGGGCGTAGCCAGGATTTCCTTTCGAAAAGGAGCTTATACCGATTCTGTTGTTACGTTAATAACAATTTTTGCACTGATAAATTTCTTTGTTAAATATTTTAGAACGTTCCTTTCTCGTTTCTGATTTTGAATGGAAAAAATACTAAGTTCTACAAATTACATAATTATTTTCTTTCTAAATAAAGTGTAAACAAAATATGGTCATTAAAAATGAAATATATAATTGTGAATGGAGTATTCATTAATATCTCATCGCATATTCTGTTTTTCGATTTAAAAACCTTGCAAAAATTTTCTTTATGTATTGGACAAAGCTCTAACTAATGGAAGTTTCAAATATTATATACATGACCATAATAGGGAGAAAAAGTATTTTACATATAATAATACAAAATTTATTCAGAGTGCTATTTCAAAAGTGAAATTTCTTTAATGAAAAAATAAATCATGTGTGAAAGAGAATGAATAATAAATAAAGAATTTAAAAATAAATTAAAAAATTATAAGAAATATTTGAATCTCCTCTTCCCTGAATACGCCTATGGTTCGTCATAAATGTCATAGTACAAACCTACAATTTCTTTTTTAAAGACAGTAATAAAGATTCAAAGGAAATTAATAAAATATTGAAATTGTTAGAAAAATAAATATTAATTTTCAAATCAACCTTTTTTTTATTTAATTTTTATTAGGTGCAGAACGCGCGTTAATTTGTGGGGATACTGTATACTTAAAAGGCTTTAAAAAAAGGAAACAAAGACGAAAAATTTGACTGGCTACGAGATCTTGGTAATATGTTGCATTTCGTGTTATTACGATGCAAAAGGCTAATCTACTTATAGGTTGTCTCCCACATAAATCGCACCTCGCGTCAGAAGCCTTTCCACGTGCGACGCCCTATATCGCGCCCTTTGGAAGGCGGGACACCCAGTTGTGGGCCGCGCGATCCTTTCGTGGCGAATCCGACGACGGCGATTCGAAAAGTTTGTTTGTTACGTTTGCTCTACGGCATGGAAACGAGGACGGGGAACGAGCGCGCGTTGACGGGCGACCCAACACGTGGGAGCCACCCAGCGCCCTCGTTTCCGGTGCCCTTCTCTGTCTCTCGCGTCTTTGTCCTTAGAACACGACACGAAGACGTACCACACGGGGAAAAGTGATCTTTAGACGAACTGCCGCCGCGCCAAGCGTCGACGAGTTTCACTGCGCCCTGCGCGTGCCTGACGACCTTAATGTAGACTCTATACATTGTAGAGAATACGGGCTCTTATAACAGACTTATGTATGTACGTCTCGAGACACGCTGAATTTTTCTGAAACTGAATTCGCGATTTAATCTGTAATTATCAGTTGCCATAACGTGCGGCGCCCGTTTATGAAAGTGAATGACGTTTCCTGGTCGGGAAAACTTCGTCTTTAAGCTCCTAACCAGGATTCGGTGGTCGACAGGCGAGCGGAAGGTTTGTCGACGCATGGCCTGGGAATGCGATGTCTCGATAGACGCGAGCATTTTGCTGCGTGCAGAACACCCCCCCCCCCCCCCCCCCACTGTTAAATGGATTGACAAATAGCCCTCCCGCCAGGTAGTACTTGCCCGCCCGCCCCCCCTTGCTCAGCCCTAAAAACCAACCCCTCGTAATTTGTTAGTCGAAACCACCCCCTTCAACAAGACAAAGCATGAATGTTGAGAGGAAGTCTCGAGCACAAATACAAGTACAATCCCATTTGTTGGATACACTCGACGCGTATATTATACAGCAAGTGAACATTAAAATGTAAAAATGTGCATTGAGAGAAAAATGTTTAGTATATAATTTGTGACTATAATTGAATGGTAAAGCGATTAAGTGATGACAATTAAGAACTCAATTTATAGTTGTTGCTACTAAATGTTAATAATTATTATTATATTTGTATTTTCATAACGTATAGCCGTTTTTTAAAATAATACATTTCATTCTATTTATATTTTTTAAAGAATTTCACTCCAAAAAAGTGAAATTAGATTCAAAAAAATTTGAAAAGTAAATAGAACAATTTATAGCCACTGGGATATCAAAGGGATGTTCTAGAAATATTCAGAGGGCCGTTCATATAACACTCTGCACTCAGAGAACGGTTTCTTTTGATTCAAAGAATTTTTTTCTTTAACCATATAGCAAAGAAACATTTCTTTGAATAGAAAAAAACCTTTCGTTGGATGTGAATATCCTAAGGATGTTCCCAGGACATTTCTTGAAGAATGTGTTGTATAGAAAATAGAATTATTGTTACTAAAATTAGCAGTAGAACAACTACAAAAGTAGAGTTTATAATATTACTTTTATAGTCACAAATATCGAACACTTTTCTCTGTGTAAAGGTTAATAAGTCTCTCCAAACCGCCCTTAATTCATTTTTCTGACAAAATTCTCATTATCGTAAAACCTTGTAAAAAGTTCTTGTTCTTCTATATATTTACACCCGTGTGAATTCAGGACGGTTTACGGAAATTAGCGCACCACCAAAATCGTACAGTCTCTCATTTAAGGTCAACCGAATGTTACACGAAATATGCATAATGTTTAATTACATTTAGGTGCAATACGACATATTGTGCACGCAAACACACGTAAGTATTAACGATGTTAGTTACGTATTCTCGCCATATCACGATTTACATTCGCGAGTACGGGTCACGTTTCTGTTTGCGCGTTCTGATATTTGGCGCTTGAATTAATAATGGACTTACGCGTTAATCTGTAATTAACGTAGTCGCGTAAATGCATTCGACAGAATTGAAATCGGAAATTCGGAATAAACTCGCGCTGGTAGCGGGTAATTTGACTGATTTATAACTTTTCATGATATCTGGGCATATGCTGTATCATATACGCGTCGAGTCTCTCTCACGAGTTACATATACCGAGTCAACTACAACAGTAAACACCAAACATTTGCGAGTGCCGAGAAATTTGTCGATTTCGCAATATACGTAAGGATGTAGTCGCCGCCAATCGATCGCCGCGATTTAAACTCGTCGTGATTTTTCTTAATCTTTACGAGCTGACGATAGGTCTGTTAGACTCACTAAATCATAAATCTCTTGTCAAAAATATTAAATAATTAATTTTTTTTACACGGTTTTGCTGAAATATCTCAAAATTTAGCTAAAAGTCTCAAGCATAAGGCGCAATACTGCAAAAAATTTTAATGTTCCAACAATCAGCTTGAGTATTTTATACAATTATTTCGGTAGCCAAAATTATTTTCAAGTATTTGTATCGAGCTAAATGTTTAAATATTTCAGTAAAATCTTTCCTTTTGTTATCACATCTGTCTTGAATTATTCTTATGTAAACATAGTACTCATTTTTTTATACGAGTTATCATTGCCATTCTTTGAAATTAATTAGTGTTTTTTAATTAATATAAGTTAAAAAAGTCTTACAGACTCAATGATGGTAACTGTGTTACAGATTTTGGCGTCAGCTCCGGAGAGTTAAATATAGGCGCAGTGAGAGAAAAATTTTTGATATTTGTTGTACTGATGACATGTTATCATAATTATGATTATTACTGCTATAATGTTAGTAATAATAATTATATGTATAGTTTGCACCGAAAATAATTACACAAGTTATCATAAAAATGGTCACAAATAATCTTTTCTCTCAATGTAGCATATATCCATACAGAAAGGACTTACTAAAGTATCTAAAAAGTTAGTCACAAATCTAAAAATAATTTTATGATCCATCAAATTATTATGGAGAAAACTCAAACATGATGAGCGTGAGTAAGAAGTTTTAATCAAGCAATCGGCATGAGTGTCCTGCATAATTATTGTGATAGATCATCAAAATTTATCTTGAGATTTGTATTTAGTTAAAGTTTTAGGTACTTGAGTAAACCGTTCTTTCAGTGAGTATGTCATGTGCGTGTGTGCAAGATGGAAGGTGTGTGACTTTATTTTACTTTTAGGAATTAATTTTGTGTAACAATCGCGCGTAAAACTACCCGCTCCATTCATCAAATGAAATAGTTATATATTCATTAAAAATTATAAAAAAAGATCTTATATTGTTATCGTGAGTTTAAATAAAATGCGCAATAATCTCCATTGCCAGGATTGAAACGTCATCTCCGAAATCGTCAATTCCACCCTTTCGTGGAATGAGAAAAAAGAATTAGAGACACCAGGTTGAATCAGAGGGAGAAGGACAAAGGGTGGCAGGGCGCAAGGGAGGAACACGAAATGGGACACCGCGAATATCGCCGGCCGGCGCGGCAGTGGGCGCGCTGAGCAATAAGCAATAAAATCGAATCGCTGCCATAAATCTCAACGAAGCGAGAAAATTCGAAAGAAGCCGGCCGCGTCCGCGAACTCCGTCGCGAAATGCGAAACTTGTTCGAGCGGAGCAACGGGACACCGATCGGCAATGGGCGCCGCGAGCGGGATTGTTGGATTTCTGACGAGTGAATCTCACTAGAAAGCCGAATTTAATGCTTGAACCTCCATTGTCAAAGAGAGATATTGCATTCCAAAATTATCAAACAACGGGAGAAAATTACGCGCGTGCGTTTATTTATTTTGATCATTTAATCTTATTATTATATGTAGTTTATGAAAAAATATGGAGTAAAAAGGTAAAATTAAAAAGCAATTTTTAAATTGTGTTACCGATTTATAACTAACGTTTCCAAAAATGTGAAAATCCTCCGTTGTCGAAGATATTATCGAGATGTAAGTGCACTACTAAAATTATTGAATAATCAATTGTAAAGAAAAATGAAATTATCGAACGCGAGTCAAAATTAATATCTTTTAATTTATTATTACCTTTTTTTAAACAAAAATAAGAAATACAAAGATTTATCAAATCTAAAGGAAAAAAGTCGTATTAGTAATTTAGGGTAAAAAGTTTTAAAAAATAAAAAAATTCTCGATCATATAGCAATCTCGAGAAGTTCATAAAGAGATGCCGCAAATATCTAATATCTCAATTTCCCGTACGACACTTAAAATTAGTTAGTCTTTCACTTGCCTTCATTCGCCCTCACAAATTTCAAATAATTCAAATCTTGAACTCATAATTCAACTCGATATCAGCATAATCACCATTTCTATCAGTTCGGTTTTTCGCCAAGATGACCTCGAGGCACCATGTATTACTAACCAAAGGAACGAGAACGGAGGGTGGTCGCGTGCGTGTATTATTTTATTATATATATATCAAGGGGCTATTGGGACCACGTGACGCCACCGGACGGGTACCTCGCTCGGGAACGAGATCGCAATCATTCTTGAGTTATTCCAAACAGCGGCTCGAGTTCTCCGCTCTCGAGTATGTGGGTGAACGTGCCCACCATCCGCCGCCCCCTCGCCGCCATCCTCGTCTGACCCTCGAGTGACAAACTCGATTTTGATTGGAAAACGAAGCAATCCGCGGGACTGGCTAGCCCAGCTACCTATATCACCCCGGTATATTAGCCCTCGAGCACCGACATCTTCTCGAGTCAAGTCGAGCCACTCGGCGAGCCTCTCGATCGCGAAATTTACCTTCGATAATTACTTCAGCAAACCGCTTGCTTTCTAGCTGCTATCTTTTCAAGAATATTACGAAATATTTTTCATAAGACATAAGTTTATGACACATTATTTCGTGAGAGATAATCTCTCGTGATAGCGGGGCTCTCGAAGTTTCTTTGAGACATCGTGTGATCTTGCAGTTCCTCAATTGCAAATTAACTCTGCATGTATCATGGCTATATGGAGATTGGGGAGTTTTGCACTTCCCGTCAGCAACTTGGGTCTTTGAGCTTCAGTGCAGATTTTTTATATTGTGTTCCGGGAACTGTACAAAAAATCTGAAAATATTCATGCATACTTGTGGAAGCTTCAACAACAAGTTTTTATCATCGCAGAAGTCGGATTGTATTTTACTTATTTATTTTTATATATACAAATTTAAATTCATTAGTTTTTAAACTCAGGTTTAGATTTAGATTCTTAACCAGCACTATATAATACTTCACGTTTTGTTTGTGCATCTCTTTTCTTATTTTCTTTTTATTCCTCTGGATGGACTTTTAACCTACAAAAGAGGGTCAGAGTACCACCATGATTCTTCTTATTTTACATTGTGTATAACTTCTTGTGCATCGCACATTATTCAAGTTACTATTATTATACAAAACAAGCAAATAAGGACTCTTGAAATTGAATTAACAAAAACTAAAATAAAGTTAATACTTTTGTAGAGCTTCTTCTAAAGTGGTTATAATAACAATATGTATGCGTAGTTATACAGTCAAATGTAATAAGCTGACTTATAAAGATAGATTGATATTATTATTTTGAATATTGTTATTATTTATCGACCAGAATTCACAATGAAAAAATCAACTGTGTTCTCAAAGTCCAACTTGGCCGACAGAGAGCTAAATCCGCGATTGGGGCTGCGTTCAAAATTAACAACGCAACATCCGACAGACACGAAGGACGCTTTCTCCGGAGTGCATCTTCCGGCGAAGTGCATTTTGCCGAAGCTTTTGACCCACGTGGAGCATGTCGCCGCGCCGCGCACCGTTCGAGCAAGGCACCGTCTCTGCGGCGGAGCACAAAGCATCGGGAGCATCCCCGCCGTCACTTCCGCTTTTGTTACGTCCGTATGCAACGCGCGCCTACGTGTGCACGACGTGTACACACACGTACGCACACATACGAAGATCGCGGTGCATCGTCGTCGACTTTGAATCACGTTCGATTAAGCCTCCCACTGACGCGCGCGCGCGCGCACGTACTCCATCAGATTTTTCACGCGGTCTGATTGGCTGCTGTTGCACGGGGCCGTTCGTCAAAGCGACCGCGTCGTTGACAAACTCACTCGATATATGCTGACCACCCCGACCGTGGTACACCCTCGATTTTATTGTTTCCCTAATTCTAGCTCGGGTATTTTTAAACTCACCTTTCCATCCCGACGTCGATTCCAAATAAACGCATTAAAATCTAACGATCCATCCTTAACTTTGAGTTTTTCTTCCTTTTTCGTTTGGACTCGACATCGATTTTATTAAAAATAAATTCCAAAGCTGAGAGATTGTTGTTTTATTATTAAATAGAAACATTAGAAACGCGCCAGAATTTCATTAAATTAACGCTTAAATCACGAAGATATTTGTATCCCAAAGATATCAGTACACAATTATCAAACATCACAAAAAAATTTCAAAATTAATTTAAAAATCCATGTTTTTATTATTTAATTTTGAAGAAAAAAGTAAAAAGTCAAATTAAAAGAAGAAAGTCGAATCTCAAAGTTGTGTTAGTAATTTACGATCAAAAATTTTTAAAATTAAAAATTCCTTGAACTTCCATTTTCAAAGATAACTTCAAAATTAATTTCAAAATTAATATTTTTTTATTACTAAATATACATTTTGTAAAAAGATAAGAGATAAAAAGATCAAACCTACTCTTTAAAACTTTTAGAGTAAACCTCATTCTGAAGAGTGACGTATCACTCTTAAAGATTGAAAATTGAGCTATTTTTTTTCAAAACTAGACTCAATTTTAAAATGAGATTCTACTTCTAAAAATGTAGAAACTAAAGAAGAATTTCTAAATAATATTAGCAATTTAAGGCCAAAAAAAAGTGGAAACTTTAAAATTGATTTCGAAATTTTCTTTTTTATATATTGTTTATTTTTTTTTACTACATTTTGTAATATAGTAATTAAATAATGAGGAGTAAAAATTCAAATTTAAAGAAGAATCTTAAAGTCATTATTTGTGATTTATAACCAAAAACATTAGGAATATCCCCTATGTTTCAAAATTAAACTTTGAATAAAAATAACGTCTGGTGAATTCATTGAGTTTTGTAGTTTTTCTCGATCAAATTTTTGTACAGTTCTTTCTCCATTAAATTCCAAGCTGCCTCGTGCATTCCTCCATAAAACTGTCGCTTTTCTCCACCGATAGTAAAGTGCAAATGTACGCCGTCTGAATTATTTTCCAAGAAGTTTCCGCGTCGCGGCGACCGGCAAATCGTTAATGCTTTATCACCATGCATCGCGCGGCAATGCGAATCGGGGTAGTTTGACGTTCGCTTGTTCGACGCAACTCCGAATTTTGAGCGAAACTGTCGCGTCAGGAAAATTCGTCTTGTCGCGGTGCATTTCTTGGCGAATAAACTTTTCAAGAACGGCAAGATGCTCCGCGAATTATACGCGATAACAAAACTTACGAATTCATGGATAAGAACTCTTCGCTCTCCAGACGCGGTAAATGAACATGGATTGGATTTTGAAAATTTTAAAGAATATCTTGACGACGGAATTAAACTGTAATCACTAATAAGGTAATAAAAGAAACGTAATTAAATGGAATTATATAATTCTTCGAGTTAATTATTACGTTACTCGAGTGTCAATTTAAAGTGCCGTTGACACGTCGTTCCTGTAATTTTTCAGAATCTTCCTTTTGAAGATTTAAGAATAGCAGAATCGCGACGGAAAGACTGATTTTTATTTTCATATCGCGCGACAATCGATTTTCGATAATTTGCAATAATTTGGCAGAATCGACAACACGAGCAATCATTTCTTCTCTTCCTTTTTCTCGCACTCTCTCTCTCTCTCTCTCTCCCTCTCTTTCTCTCTCCCTCTTTCTCTCTTTATCGGTCTCTTTTATTCTAATTTGTTGGCAATTTCCGATCGTATATATTCACTCGTGTCCTCCAAATATATGATCTTCGATTACGATGTTAAAGTGAAATTACGCGCGATACAACGACAGAGATATGAATATTATACGACTAACAAAATGAGATAATTTGATCGCATTTTTCATAAGACACTAATTTATCAATGATTTATCGGCAATTTGACCGCCTCACAATTAGTTATAATTTATTATTATTAAAAAGATACACATGGTCCAATTAAAGAATTTTATAGACGTTTACAGAACAAGGAACAAGAATTTGACAAACATTTTTTACAAAATTTTTCCTTTAAATTAATTATTTAATATAAAAAAATGTTATTATAATAATATAAAAGAGCTTATATATAGCATTGTGATTAATATAAATAAAAATAAATTAAAGTTTTAAAAAAGAGTGAAAAGCTTGTGTTTCATACCCATTATTAAAAATAATTTCAATGTAAATCGAGCATTTCGAAATAATTTTAAAAGAGGAACATTCACAATCGCGTATAACTCCAGTTTCCAAATTTTCGTAACAGACTCGTATAAGTCCCAATTCGTTATCGTCAGATAAATAAATCGTCTCGATTACCGGAAGAGGCGCACAAAGTGCCTCATGGCTCTTACAAGTCGATCTCCTCTCTCTCTCTCTCTCTCTTCTCCTCCCCCCCCTTTCTCTTTGTTTTCCGCTCCCAAAGCTCCGGGCAATAATGAACGCGTCAATTTTCCATCTCGTCCCATCCGCCCTTACTGCTTTCGTGCCCGCCCCCTTCGCCATCCCTTCCGCGCGCCGAAGCTGTCCCTATTTTCTCGTGCAATTTTTTTCTTCCAGCTCACTCCTTTCACCCGTTATCGGTCGCTTGCTAATGGCACACGATTGCCTTTCGCGTTTATCCGGAACGGCGTTCCCGCGTCCGACGGACCGGTGCGGCGCGGCGGGCCTGCGGACTGCCGTCCCATATCCGCGACCTTTGCCCTCTGCGATCGTGTCGGCGACACGCGCGGAACCCATCCTGACGTTTCATTTCTCGCGACGCGGATCGACATTCAGTTCCCAACCCCCCCCTTCCGCGAGCCAG